>NW_012117821.1:4572038-4673925 GCF_000951035.1 Colobus angolensis palliatus | reverse complement strand
GTCTCGATCTCCTGACCTCGTGATCCGCCCGTCTCGGCCTCCCAAAGTGCTGGGATTACAGGCTTGAGCCACCGCGCCCGGCCTGCAGTTGGTTTTAAAGACTGAGGTGATCTGAGGTGCTCATAGCTCCTGGATGAGCATTTGAGATACCGTCCTTCCTGAAATGGCCCTGACTTGAAGCCGTTAGGGCAGGGAGGGGGTCTCTAGCGAGGGCATGGCTCAGGCATCATGCCCCTCCCCTACCTTGGTTTCTCTGCTTACCTACCCACTGTTCCAGGTAGGAATCTAATCAATTCTATTGTTGGCCCTTTGTCAAATTCCCCTGGTGGTGTCCTTCCAGATAATTCTATTCTCCTCCTGACATTCTCTGTCTACTTGTTTGTTTATTCTTTTTTGGTCCAACATTCTCTTTCAAGGCCAATCAGGTTACTTAAAAAAAGAAAAGAAGACTTTTTATTTCATCAATTAAATTATGTCACTTGAAAAAAAACAAAAAACAAAAAGCCTCACTTCTGTGAAACTCTTGGCCTTTTCTCCCACTGCCATTCTCTCCGAAGTGACTAAACCTCAGTTAACCATGATACTGGAAGAATGGGGGATAAATACAATTAAAAGTTTAAGATATCTGAGTATCACCCACAAAACCTGCCATTGAACCTATTGTTTATATATATTTAAACTAATTGAATTATCTTTGGCAATATGCTATTTGCTATTTGCCTTTGAAACATGCTGTAACTTCTATGGGAAAAGAGTTAAGGGTATCTTTCTTTGATGCCATTCTAAATATCTGCTTTCCGTTGTCATTCTAAATATCTGCTTTCCTTGCCCAGCATGTCAAATATAGGGAATAAAAAGTTGGAGTAGAATTTGTACTTACCCTAGAACCCTTCTGGGTGATAAATCTCCTTTAATCCTCTGGCTGCTTGTTTTGTGGTGATGCTCTTTTCCCATCAAAATATCAAAGGCTTGCAAATCTCAAAACATGGGAACACTGGTGAGTGCTTTACATGGTCTCAGGGATCCTTTGCCAGCCAACTGGGAGAAAGAAGAGGAAGAGGGCTTATTCCACCAATTTCGAAGCGACCATTGGCTGAGTCCCACAGAGGATGTGGGATTTATCCAAAGTCACACAGTGAGCTAGTGGCATGGAAAGAGACAGATGCCAGGCCTCCACACTGGATCATCTGCCCCAGGATATCTTCTTTACTACCAATCACAGTGCCTCAGCTTCCACTGTCAGGGAATACCCATCTTCAAGCCTCTCCTGAGCAGAAACACATTATTTGCTAGAAGGGGTAACTCCTTCAGTTCTTGTCAGCCACTCCCACCACCTCAGAGGGAATGTTAATAGTTAATTAAAGATAAAGTCCTATGGAGCAAAGTACAGAGACGAGCAAAGTGGGAAAAAGCAGATGGGTAAGCATAGAAAGGGACATCTAGGGGGGTGACAAAAGGTTCAAAGATGAACTTTTTAAACATTTTTCAGAGACCACATGGCATTCAACGTTTCCTATCATGTTCCTTCTTTTCCTGCTTGGAACCCCAACATGCCGTGGGAGGTTCTGGGCCTTCTCTAAGGACTTCTCCAAGACCACAGGCATGTTGGCCCAGCATGGTTCTCCATCTCTCACCTTTTTTCCTAGGTAGCAGGTATCAAAGGGATATTTCTGGCAAACAAGAAGGTGGACGACCAGGTGAAGACATACATCACTTACAACAAAGGCAGGGATTGGCGCCTGCTGCAAGCTCCAGATGTGGACCTGAGAGGAAGCCCGGTACATTGCCTGCTGGTCAGTCACTCAGCCTCATGGGAAGTTCACAGGGCAGGCTGGCCACCTGGGGAAGCTGTGTCAAGGGCTTTCTTTCATCAGAGGGTCTTAGGAACTCTGGTGGTGCAGTGCAGTAATTTTCTAAAACTTGCAGGGCATTGGTCTGTGGACTCAGACTGCAGCAGCAGTTGAATTATGCAGGCATTTACTGAGGATCTACTATGTGCTCCATCTCATAGTAAGGCAAAGAAACATATAAGAGAAGGAGCCTGTGCCCAAGTGTCCCAGGCACAGATCAGTAGTAGTAATACATCTATTAACTGACACTGACATGATGCATTGTGTTTTGGTAAATTCTTGCTAGATGTTGAGGCAAGCAAAAGTTGCTTTGAGGTTCCGGTGGAGGGGAGGGCTTAGGCTGGAATGTCCATATTGGACAGTTAATCTATCAACATTTCCAGGATTCCTATTGTATGGAATATTGGAGTAGGCACCATGGAAGACATGATGTGTGAGATAGTTTCTCTGGCTCCAGGTGCTTCTGCTCTGTGTGAGGAGGCAAGACGGTTCGTTAACAATAAAATCCACAACTCTCAGTGCCCTCTGAATAAGGACCTCTGTAAGAAACAATTCTAAGGTCCCAGAAATGGTTAGTTTCTTCTGAGCAAAAAGTTACCTCTTGCCACTTATTCGAAAAGATTTATTAACCACTTATCATATTCTAGACCCTATGTTAAAAATTGGGACTACAATGGTAAATACGGCAAATGGCGCCCTTTCCCTTTGTAATTTTCAGCCTCATTGCATATAATTTTTGCTTTGGGTACTAGGAGGGTCAGAGATAAATGCCTGCTTACCTCTAGGAATTGGTCACAGCATGATATTTTTTCCCTCAAACCTTACCCATGGATTCATCTTATTTTAATCTGATTTTCTCTTTCTATTTCTTCATCTTATTTGTATTTATTGTACAGAATATGTCTCTGTAAATCCCCAAGCCCTTTTAAGAACACTCCAATGTGAATAGATGAATAAATAAGTGAATAAATAGAGAACACAGACTATATAGGTTTTAGATGATGGCTTCAAATATTTTAAGTAAAATTATAAATAGGAACAAAATACATAAAACAGAGACGGAGACAATCTGGCTGAAGAAGATGGAGGGCCTGGCCTAGTTCACATAGCTTCCCCTCTTCACTCCTCCTGGAGGGCCCTTAGAGCTCCAAGAAGCAGAATTGATGGTCAAGATCAGAAATGCGAGAATGTTAGTGTCATCCTGGTAGAAGGAATGGTCAAGTAGGCTTCATAAAGCCAGCCGTGAACTGGACGTTGGATAGGTTAGGTGAGGAAGAGAGGGAGAGGCATAAGATTCAAGTTAGGGGGCAGAGGCAGGAGGGCGTTTATGGAAGGTACTCAGTGGAGCTTCTAATCTTAGCATACCAGCTGTCTCAGGTGTGGATGTCTTCTGCCCAAAACTATGTGACTCACCATCCAATGCCTTGCTATTTCTGGGAGCTGAACATAGGGAAGTCCATCTCTAGTGGGGCAGGGATACAGGTGTCTGGAATTTCCTAGAATGAAACTATTTCCTTCTCCATTTTAGCCCTTCTGTTCCTTACATCTGCACCTGCAGCTCTCTGAAAATCCATATTCCTCAGGAAGAATCTCTAGCAAGGAGACAGCCCCAGGACTTGTGGTGGCTACAGGTAAGGAAAGCATTCCCTGGGCTTCTTCCTTACTGAGAGTATCTAGAATAAACGTGTCACCTATTTTTGGGTCTTGGACTCATTTGAGCATCAGATGAAAGCTATGGGCACTCTCCCCAGCAAATATGCAGGATTCCCCAAAACCCATCCAAGAACCTAAGATGCAAAGAGCTCCAGGCATTTGTAATTCCTAAGTTCATGCATCTTCCCCGGGGACACAGAGCAGCCCCCTGTGCTTAGCAAGAGGCCAGAGTTTCTCTCAAAATAAACTGACCAATCAGAATGGTTGTTTATAATAGGAATCCACACTTTAAGAAAACGTGATAGATGAACTTCCTAGCTCACCAAATATAAGTTGGGGTAGTTTTCTCTTTACACAGATGATTCTTTACAGAGGGTTCCATCCCAGAGCTGTTTTTAATCAGGAGGTCTCTAGTGCGTGTAAAGGCTTGTTTACATATGATTAACCACTTGGCTGAGAGCCTGAGGGCAAAGGGCAGAAAAACTTAAGGTTGTATTGTTGGAATCACTGTCCACTGAGCATCAATCGGAAATGAAGATAAAGCAACTCCAAGATGAAAGCTGAAGTCCCCGTGGAGTGTGCTCTGATTAGCATGCCCTGCATTTCCATACACCTTTTCAGGAATACATTGATGGCATAAAGCAAGGCAGCCTGCTGATCTTAGAAGTTAGAGCGCTGGTGTTGGTCAGCTTATTTTTCTAATGAAAGCAGATAAATTCACAGTGACTTTTGGAGCTGGTACATTCTGTTTTCTCTCATCAATCCAAAGCTCTGGTCTCTGGAGTTCCTACTGTCTAGGCATGGCTTCCTTCTCCAAGCCTCCAACTGTGTGAGCTTTTACATACCACCAGTGACCAACCACCCTCATCGGACTGACAGCTGGCATAGCCTTCTAGCATTTCAGTCAATTCCTGTCAACCCCAGATGGTTGGGAGCAACTATGCTTAATACCACTGGCTTCAGGGAGCCCAGGCTGGGGAGAGATGAGGGCAGGCTCTGTTGCTGTTCCCCTGGCTGGAGGAGTGATCCTCAAACTCTGCAATCCATGTGGATTGGTCTTCCCATCTCAAGGGCTGCTGGACCCTATGCCTCTCCTCAAGACCTACAGGAGGCCCAGGGCTGAACTGGAAGCTACATCAAAAAGTAGGGATGAATAATAAAAGTTAGTATTATCTGAATGTTTAGTGTGTAGCCAGGTATTGTTCTTTGTGGCTTGACCACTCTGAACTTCAGTGTTTTCATTGGCAAAGTGGGCATAATAGTACCAGAATAATATAATTGCAGGATATAATTAAGCAACGAATTTAAAATGCTTAGAACAATGACCAGGTGCAGTGGCTGATGCCTGTAATTCCAGCACTTTGGGAGGCCGAGGCAGGAGGATCACCTGAGGTCAGGAGTTCGAGACTAGCCTGGCCAACATGGTGAAACCCTGTCTCTACTAAAAATACAAAAATTAGCCAGGTGTGGTGGCACATGCCTGTAGTCCCACCTACTAGAGAGGCTGAGGCAGGAGAATGGCGTAAACCCAGCAGGCGGAGGTTGCAGTGAGCTGAGATCCAGCCACTGCACTCCAGCCCGGGCGACAGAGCGAGACTCCGTCTCAAAAAAAAATAAAAATAAAAATAAAAAGATAAAAAAAAAAAAAGCTTGACTGAAGATTCAAGCATTTATTCTATGGGCTAGTAAGTATTTCTTTATCTTTTTTCCCCTCATATTTGCATACCCAGAAACTATTTGCACGTGTGATGTAGTCCTGTGTGCCAGGTTAATTTGTAACTTTATATTGGAATAGGACATTACACCTGTTTCCCCTTGACTCAAAGGTTCAGAGATGTCTTTAGGTAATTTTCAGGTAACAGGTGGCTTGGGCTGACCTTGACCACTTAAGCCACAGGTATATCACTCTATGTTCTGCGTGGACCTCTGAAGCCTCTTCTTGATAATGGAGAGGAGACAAAGAAAACAAGAACTTATTTGGGAATTCACCTTGCAAGCCTTGGCACTGAAAAATCCTTCAACCAATGGAGATCAACCCCACGGAACTCCCCCAAATCTAACAAGGCTGAGATAATTTCCATTTCAAATCTGTTAGAGTTGTCTCCTGCTGTAGAGATATTCTCCTGCTTGTTCTTTCTCAGATTCCTGCTTCAAAGTACAATATTGTCATGACTATAATTACATAATTAGGGGAGAAAATAACACTTGAAGGCCAAATAAAAATCGATCTCTTCTTTGAGGTGGTGTCAAGCCGCCTCCTTCAAAACAAGGCTGGTATTGACAGTGAATGTAGCCTATTGTGTGTGCTTACCATTATTCTCATAACACTCTTTTCATGTAGAGCTCTATTGCACTGTCTTCACATCCCCAGCTATAAACTACATTTCTTTTTAATTACTCTCCCTAATAAATCAAGAAACAAATATTCTTTCCAACACCCGCAGTTATACTGTGGCAACATTCTCTGAGGTGCCGGTGTGATACATTTTCTTCAGTGCTCTCCTGGATATTTTGCATCTAACTTAAAACTCCTTACAATAATAACCACGGCATACCTGGCAATGCCCTAGACCAGCCCTGTCAAATAAATACATAAGGTGAGCTACATACACACTTCCACATTTTTGCTTCTCACATTTTAAAAAGTAAAACACAACAGACAAAATTCATTGTAATAATATTTTTTATTTAAACAAAGTATCTAAAATGTCATTTCACTATATGTTCAATGTAAACAATTATTTAGTTATTTTATATTTTTTCCATATTAATTTTCATAATAAGTCTGCAAAATCCTGGATATATTTTACATGTCTCACGAATCTCGATTTATATGCTAGATTTTCACCAGAAATACTTGATAGGTATTTAACATTTCGTGAATTTACAGTAAGAAAAGAAGATTTACGTACCCAAGTTATTCTCAACAAACTTAAAAGTTTGCCAGTAACTGAATTGGATATCAGTTCTTCAAATTCTATTGGTTAAAATGAAATAAAATTAAAAATGAGTTTCTTCATGCCCCAGCCACATTTCAAGTAGCCATATGTGGCCAGTAGCTACTGTTTTGGATTGCACAATCATAAACAGCTTACATGTTTTTTTCTTATTTATCTGTCACAATATCACATTCTTCATTGTGCCTATGAGATTACAGAGATGCGGAGAGTTTAGTGGCTTGGCTCCGATCACACAGCTAGTGGTGCTGCATTTCAAGAAATCCGTCTGCTTGACAAACCACTCAGGCTTTTCTCATTATTCAGTTTTTTTTTTTTTTGCATTTTTTATGGTGATATAATTTATGTTTAGTAAAATTTACCCTTTTAGTATACAGTTCTGTGAGTTTTGATTTGTGAATTCTGCTGTGTAAATGTGTGCACAAATCACAATCAAGACATAGAACAGTTCCATTACCCCAAATATCCCCTTATTGCCCTTTTGTAGTCCACCCTTCTCTACCCCAAAGTCACTGACAAACACACACCTGACTTCTCTTTGTCTTTAGTTTTGCCTTTTCTAGAGGGTGAGTAAATGGAATTATATAGTAGGTAACCTTTTCAGTCTGACTTTTTTCCGCTTAGAATAATGCATTTGAGATTCACCCACGTTGTGGAATACGTCAGTTCCTCCTGTTTCTAAGCAGCATTCTGTTGTGTGGATGTTACAGAGGTTGTTTTTCAATCACCAGCTGAAGACCATTTAGGTTACTTTTTAAAATTTTGCGTGATTATGAATAAAATTTCTATAAACATTCTCATGACCATAAATTTTTATTTCTCATGGGTAAATACCTAGGAGTAGGATTGCTGAGTTGAATGTAAGTATATGTTTATAAGAAGCCACCAAATTTTTCCAAAAGTGGCCGTGGGATTTTGCATTTCCACCAACAAGGTATGAGAGTAGCAGTTGCTTCACATCTTCACCAACACTTGGTTCGTTTGAGAGGGAGAGAGAAAGGGGGGGGAGAGAGAGAGAGTGAGAGAGAGAGAGAGAGAGAGAGAGTGTGTGTGTGTGTGTGTGTGTGTGTAGCTGTTCTGATGGGGATTTAGTGGTAACTCATCGCGGGTGTGATTTGCTTTTCTTCAGTGACTAAATAACTGGACCCAGTATACCTGGATGGATAAAATGAAACTTCCAGGCCGGGCGCGGTGGCTCACGCCTGTAATCCCAGCACTTTGGGAGGCCAAGGTGGGTGAATCACGAGGTCAGGAGTTCGAGACCAGCCTGGCCTGAACACGGTGAAACCCCTTCTCTACTAAAAATACAAAAAAATAACTGGGCGTAGTGATGGTCACCTGTAATCCCAGCTGCTCAGGAGACTGAGGCAGGACGATCGGCTGAACCCAGGAGGCAGAGGTTGCAGTGAGCTGAGATGACGCCACTGCACTGTAGCCCAGGTGACAGAGTGAAACACCATCTGAAAGAAAAAAAAGAAAAAAGCAACTTCCCAGCCAATCTCAGTTCTCTGGTCTCTTTGACCATCTTATTGATGTTTCCTTGCCTTTCCTCTCCCTAGAGCTTGTCGTCTTCTCTGTGCTTTATCATGACTTTCAGTTACCCTTATTGGGCCAGAAGGACAGCTGCTTACAGACTCCACAGGGACTTTTTTCCCTGAACCAACCTTCCTCAGCCCCTCACCACAGGTGGGACTCTAGGGACAGCCCAAGGCAGATCATGGTAATTGCTTTTTTCAGCAAAGGCCTGGCTTCTTTGTCCTGAGGTCTCTAGGAGGTGACCAACAGATGACCATGCCACCTGGACTCAGCATTCCGCCAAGGGGCCTGCTGTCAGTTTCCCTCTGTACTCAAATTGGTTCCCAGAGGGAAAGTGGGCCACACATGCTGGACACCTTGTATTGTCCTCTTGTGTGGGCACCATCACAAGCTGGTACCCTTCTCCCCGGACTGCTGAAATAATCAGCAGTAGCCAAACATCTGATTTCAAACAACAGTGGGAGGAGGTATGTTTAAAGTTAATTCACTGCTATGTACCTCCTTGGATGAAGACAAGTAAAAATGCATGTCTCATTCTGCAATTCCTTTACATTGCATTTAATGAGGGTAAGTAGTCTTTCATAATACTTTTGTCTTAGAAGTATATGTGTACATACAAGTGTACACATTCACACATATATGGGTATGAGTCCACTGGGTTGCAACATAAATGTATTTCTTACTTGGATTGCAGTCAAAAAGTGAAAACTGTTGGCTTAGGACACACAAAAGCCAAGTACCCTTCAAACTTGCAGTCCATTTATACAAGACATGAAGCCAAAAAGCGATTCAGTAATAATGTAAGGGCTTTGAACTATCCAAACACAAGTGGGAAATGTTCCGTTTCTTTCAGGCAGAAAGGAGATTGCTGTAGCATTATGTACAACTGCAAGAGAAACACATTCAGAGCTGCAAGTGGGTTCCCTGGGAGTCTGTCCTTGCTACATCTTTTTAGTCCCCATTCTGCTTTTTCTCAGAATATGTGGGGCACACAGAAAATACCTGTCCAAGTGGTGGTGTACTCAGTGGGAAAACATGGTAATGGTAATGGTAATGATTGTTTAATTTGTTAACCTGCTCACCTGGAAGATCACAAGAGGTTGCTGAGTGGCTGGAATTCTTTCTGTGATGCATTGAGCTGGGGGCATCAGAGGGGGCCACAGTAGCTCCCCGGGAAAAACTGAACCAGGGCCAAGGTGTCTGAGTCTGATCCAAATGTTTTCATCGAGGAAGTGGATAGCAAGGCCCTGGGTATATGTGGAAGAGGGTAACTGGTTTAGGGGAGTGAGTTCTCTGGAATCATTAGCTGGTGATCTAGCAGAAAAGGCATCAGCTCTGCGGCTAAACAGAACACTGAAAGGCCTCCATCAGATAGAAGGTTCTAGAGAATTTCAGATTCCATTCTCTGTGAGGAATGATTAGTATTCAGGTTTAGGAGATGCACCTTTGCAGTTGGTTTTATTTTTTTTATTTTTTTATTTTTTTTATTTTTTGAGACGGAGTCTCGCTCTGTCACCCGGGCTGGAGTGCTGTGGCCGGATCTCAGCTCACTGCAAGGTCCGCCTCCCGGGTTCACGCCATTCTCCTGCCTCAGCCTCCCGGGTAGCTGGGACTGCAGGCGCCGCCACCTCCTCGCCCGGCTAGTTTTTGTAGTTTTTAGTAGAGACGGGGTTTCACCGTGTTAGCCAGGATGGTCTCGATCTCCTGACCTCGTGATCCGCCCGTCTCGGCCTCCCAAAGTGCTGGGATTACAGGCTTGAGCCACCGCGCCCGGCCTGCAGTTGGTTTTAAAGACTGAGGTGATCTGAGGTGCTCATAGCTCCTGGATGAGCATTTGAGATACCGTCCTTCCTGAAATGGCCCTGACTTGAAGCCGTTAGGGCAGGGAGGGGGTCTCTAGCGAGGGCATGGCTCAGGCATCATGCCCCTCCCCTACCTTGGTTTCTCTGCTTACCTACCCACTGTTCCAGGTAGGAATCTAATCAATTCTATTGTTGGCCCTTTGTCAAATTCCCCTGGTGGTGTCCTTCCAGATAATTCTATTCTCCTCCTGACATTCTCTGTCTACTTGTTTGTTTATTCTTTTTTGGTCCAACATTCTCTTTCAAGGCCAATCAGGTTACTTAAAAAAAGAAAAGAAGACTTTTTATTTCATCAATTAAATTATGTCACTTGAAAAAAAACAAAAAACAAAAAGCCTCACTTCTGTGAAACTCTTGGCCTTTTCTCCCACTGCCATTCTCTCCGAAGTGACTAAACCTCAGTTAACCATGATACTGGAAGAATGGGGGATAAATACAATTAAAAGTTTAAGATATCTGAGTATCACCCACAAAACCTGCCATTGAACCTATTGTTTATATATATTTAAACTAATTGAATTATCTTTGGCAATATGCTATTTGCTATTTGCCTTTGAAACATGCTGTAACTTCTATGGGAAAAGAGTTAAGGGTATCTTTCTTTGATGCCATTCTAAATATCTGCTTTCCGTTGTCATTCTAAATATCTGCTTTCCTTGCCCAGCATGTCAAATATAGGGAATAAAAAGTTGGAGTAGAATTTGTACTTACCCTAGAACCCTTCTGGGTGATAAATCTCCTTTAATCCTCTGGCTGCTTGTTTTGTGGTGATGCTCTTTTCCCATCAAAATATCAAAGGCTTGCAAATCTCAAAACATGGGAACACTGGTGAGTGCTTTACATGGTCTCAGGGATCCTTTGCCAGCCAACTGGGAGAAAGAAGAGGAAGAGGGCTTATTCCACCAATTTCGAAGCGACCATTGGCTGAGTCCCACAGAGGATGTGGGATTTATCCAAAGTCACACAGTGAGCTAGTGGCATGGAAAGAGACAGATGCCAGGCCTCCACACTGGATCATCTGCCCCAGGATATCTTCTTTACTACCAATCACAGTGCCTCAGCTTCCACTGTCAGGGAATACCCATCTTCAAGCCTCTCCTGAGCAGAAACACATTATTTGCTAGAAGGGGTAACTCCTTCAGTTCTTGTCAGCCACTCCCACCACCTCAGAGGGAATGTTAATAGTTAATTAAAGATAAAGTCCTATGGAGCAAAGTACAGAGACGAGCAAAGTGGGAAAAAGCAGATGGGTAAGCATAGAAAGGGACATCTAGGGGGGTGACAAAAGGTTCAAAGATGAACTTTTTAAACATTTTTCAGAGACCACATGGCATTCAACGTTTCCTATCATGTTCCTTCTTTTCCTGCTTGGAACCCCAACATGCCGTGGGAGGTTCTGGGCCTTCTCTAAGGACTTCTCCAAGACCACAGGCATGTTGGCCCAGCATGGTTCTCCATCTCTCACCTTTTTTCCTAGGTAGCAGGTATCAAAGGGATATTTCTGGCAAACAAGAAGGTGGACGACCAGGTGAAGACATACATCACTTACAACAAAGGCAGGGATTGGCGCCTGCTGCAAGCTCCAGATGTGGACCTGAGAGGAAGCCCGGTACATTGCCTGCTGGTCAGTCACTCAGCCTCATGGGAAGTTCACAGGGCAGGCTGGCCACCTGGGGAAGCTGTGTCAAGGGCTTTCTTTCATCAGAGGGTCTTAGGAACTCTGGTGGTGCAGTGCAGTAATTTTCTAAAACTTGCAGGGCATTGGTCTGTGGACTCAGACTGCAGCAGCAGTTGAATTATGCAGGCATTTACTGAGGATCTACTATGTGCTCCATCTCATAGTAAGGCAAAGAAACATATAAGAGAAGGAGCCTGTGCCCAAGTGTCCCAGGCACAGATCAGTAGTAGTAATACATCTATTAACTGACACTGACATGATGCATTGTGTTTTGGTAAATTCTTGCTAGATGTTGAGGCAAGCAAAAGTTGCTTTGAGGTTCCGGTGGAGGGGAGGGCTTAGGCTGGAATGTCCATATTGGACAGTTAATCTATCAACATTTCCAGGATTCCTATTGTATGGAATATTGGAGTAGGCACCATGGAAGACATGATGTGTGAGATAGTTTCTCTGGCTCCAGGTGCTTCTGCTCTGTGTGAGGAGGCAAGACGGTTCGTTAACAATAAAATCCACAACTCTCAGTGCCCTCTGAATAAGGACCTCTGTAAGAAACAATTCTAAGGTCCCAGAAATGGTTAGTTTCTTCTGAGCAAAAAGTTACCTCTTGCCACTTATTCGAAAAGATTTATTAACCACTTATCATATTCTAGACCCTATGTTAAAAATTGGGACTACAATGGTAAATACGGCAAATGGCGCCCTTTCCCTTTGTAATTTTCAGCCTCATTGCATATAATTTTTGCTTTGGGTACTAGGAGGGTCAGAGATAAATGCCTGCTTACCTCTAGGAATTGGTCACAGCATGATATTTTTTCCCTCAAACCTTACCCATGGATTCATCTTATTTTAATCTGATTTTCTCTTTCTATTTCTTCATCTTATTTGTATTTATTGTACAGAATATGTCTCTGTAAATCCCCAAGCCCTTTTAAGAACACTCCAATGTGAATAGATGAATAAATAAGTGAATAAATAGAGAACACAGACTATATAGGTTTTAGATGATGGCTTCAAATATTTTAAGTAAAATTATAAATAGGAACAAAATACATAAAACAGAGACGGAGACAATCTGGCTGAAGAAGATGGAGGGCCTGGCCTAGTTCACATAGCTTCCCCTCTTCACTCCTCCTGGAGGGCCCTTAGAGCTCCAAGAAGCAGAATTGATGGTCAAGATCAGAAATGCGAGAATGTTAGTGTCATCCTGGTAGAAGGAATGGTCAAGTAGGCTTCATAAAGCCAGCCGTGAACTGGACGTTGGATAGGTTAGGTGAGGAAGAGAGGGAGAGGCATAAGATTCAAGTTAGGGGGCAGAGGCAGGAGGGCGTTTATGGAAGGTACTCAGTGGAGCTTCTAATCTTAGCATACCAGCTGTCTCAGGTGTGGATGTCTTCTGCCCAAAACTATGTGACTCACCATCCAATGCCTTGCTATTTCTGGGAGCTGAACATAGGGAAGTCCATCTCTAGTGGGGCAGGGATACAGGTGTCTGGAATTTCCTAGAATGAAACTATTTCCTTCTCCATTTTAGCCCTTCTGTTCCTTACATCTGCACCTGCAGCTCTCTGAAAATCCATATTCCTCAGGAAGAATCTCTAGCAAGGAGACAGCCCCAGGACTTGTGGTGGCTACAGGTAAGGAAAGCATTCCCTGGGCTTCTTCCTTACTGAGAGTATCTAGAATAAACGTGTCACCTATTTTTGGGTCTTGGACTCATTTGAGCATCAGATGAAAGCTATGGGCACTCTCCCCAGCAAATATGCAGGATTCCCCAAAACCCATCCAAGAACCTAAGATGCAAAGAGCTCCAGGCATTTGTAATTCCTAAGTTCATGCATCTTCCCCGGGGACACAGAGCAGCCCCCTGTGCTTAGCAAGAGGCCAGAGTTTCTCTCAAAATAAACTGACCAATCAGAATGGTTGTTTATAATAGGAATCCACACTTTAAGAAAACGTGATAGATGAACTTCCTAGCTCACCAAATATAAGTTGGGGTAGTTTTCTCTTTACACAGATGATTCTTTACAGAGGGTTCCATCCCAGAGCTGTTTTTAATCAGGAGGTCTCTAGTGCGTGTAAAGGCTTGTTTACATATGATTAACCACTTGGCTGAGAGCCTGAGGGCAAAGGGCAGAAAAACTTAAGGTTGTATTGTTGGAATCACTGTCCACTGAGCATCAATCGGAAATGAAGATAAAGCAACTCCAAGATGAAAGCTGAAGTCCCCGTGGAGTGTGCTCTGATTAGCATGCCCTGCATTTCCATACACCTTTTCAGGAATACATTGATGGCATAAAGCAAGGCAGCCTGCTGATCTTAGAAGTTAGAGCGCTGGTGTTGGTCAGCTTATTTTTCTAATGAAAGCAGATAAATTCACAGTGACTTTTGGAGCTGGTACATTCTGTTTTCTCTCATCAATCCAAAGCTCTGGTCCCTGGAGTTCCTACTGTCTAGGCATGGCTTCCTTCTCCAAGCCTCCAACTGTGTGAGCTTTTACATACCACCAGTGACCAACCACCCTCATCGGACTGACAGCTGGCATAGCCTTCTAGCATTTCAGTCAATTCCTGTCAACCCCAGATGGTTGGGAGCAACTATGCTTAATACCACTGGCTTCAGGGAGCCCAGGCTGGGGAGAGATGAGGGCAGGCTCTGTTGCTGTTCCCCTGGCTGGAGGAGTGATCCTCAAACTCTGCAATCCATGTGGATTGGTCTTCCCATCTCAAGGGCTGCTGGACCCTATGCCTCTCCTCAAGACCTACAGGAGGCCCAGGGCTGAACTGGAAGCTACATCAAAAAGTAGGGATGAATAATAAAAGTTAGTATTATCTGAATGTTTAGTGTGTAGCCAGGTATTGTTCTTTGTGGCTTGACCACTCTGAACTTCAGTGTTTTCATTGGCAAAGTGGGCATAATAGTACCAGAATAATATAATTGCAGGATATAATTAAGCAACGAATTTAAAATGCTTAGAACAATGACCAGGTGCAGTGGCTGATGCCTGTAATTCCAGCACTTTGGGAGGCCGAGGCAGGAGGATCACCTGAGGTCAGGAGTTCGAGACTAGCCTGGCCAACATGGTGAAACCCTGTCTCTACTAAAAATACAAAAATTAGCCAGGTGTGGTGGCACATGCCTGTAGTCCCACCTACTAGAGAGGCTGAGGCAGGAGTATCACTTGAACCCAGGGGGCTGAGGTTGCAGTGAGCCAAAACGGTGCCATTGCACTCTAGTCTGGGTGACACAGTGAGACTCTGGCTCAATAAATAAGAAATAAATAAGTAAAATGCTTAGAACAGTGCCTGGGACATATTGAATACTTAGTACATGTCACTTATCATCATCATTAATATTATAGAAGTTAAAACTCTTCTTCTTACATCAGAAGAATATAATGTGCTCATCTCCTTCAACAGAATCCATACATCTATGCATACACTAGGCACACAGAGAAACTGAGGAACCTTGTCCTCCTGTTTTCCAGGCTGAGCCCTGACACTTACTAGGTTTGTGCATTTGGCTTAGTTTTTAACCTCTGAGCTTCATTTTTCTCACTGTAAAACTGGAATGTTTTCTACCTTGTGGGGGTGTTGTAAAAATTGGAGATGGAAGTGTGTGTCTAAAGACCCAGCAGAGTGCTCAGTCCATCATAAGGTAGGATTAATGGTAGTTGTTCTTACCTGTGACCAGCATATTGCTTCTCAATTAGTACTTTGTAAATTAGCAAACACAAAGACATTAAAGATTTGTTTTTGAATTTTTTTGTCCATATGTATCAGAATTGCTAATTCCTTTTTATCTCCCCCTGTAATTCTTGAGGCTTTTTGCCATGCCCTGGATTTTTGGGAGAGATATAACTCAGCTGATGAGATCCTGATGAAAAACCAGGGCTAAGTCACTGGTGCATGCTTCTTCATACCCAGCTTCTCCTTACCCTGCTTGCTCTGGTCACCCTGGGAGGTTATTTGCCATCAGGAAGATAACTATGGAGTCAGCTAATTATATCTTCAGTGGCCTGCATGGAGCCTGCCTCTGCAGGGTCCTTTCCCACATCGGTGCCTTCCACCTTCCTTCAGGTGTCAGCCACCCTGGGCTCTCTCCGCTTCCACTGCTGACTCCCTTTCCCCACCTTGAACTGAGATGTGGTCTCAGGTAAGCTGCGTGGATAAAAGTATAGCCTGAGATTCATGTCTAACTCCTGTTGAGGACATCTCCGAACAAATGGAATTCCAGTATGGAGAGTTTGGCAATTGCCTTTGCAAGCAGAAACACTAGGGTTCCTAATATCCTTAACACAGTGGTTTCCAGCTAGTATTAAAGACCTCACATCCTCACAGTGCCTTACAGCATGCAAAGCACTCTCCTTGCCTTGATTGCACAACTGCACAATGATGTAGAAATGGCGATTACTATCCTCCTCAATTTAGGGATGAAGAGACTGTGGGCAGGTGGAAACAGGTGTCTTGTTCCAGCCCACTCTCCCTCTGATTCCACCTCTAGTGCTCTGTTCTGTAGCCATTCAACCAGACCTATCTCTGAGTCCCTTTCCATGCCAGCTCCACAGCTAACCACACTCCCTGCCAGGCTTCCTGTAAACTCTGAATGTTTGCACCCTCCTGTTTTTCCTTCTGTGGCAGCCCTCCTCCTGCCCCTGTCCCTGCAGGGGCACATTGATTGTACACTGTCAGCTTCCTCCCCCACTGAACCTGTAGCCACCCCGTATGGGCAGCAGATCCCTCTGGCATCAATGGTGGTGAGAGAAGCGTTGCTAGCCCTCAGAGGACTTCAAAATTCTCTCCCTTTTATTTTTTTTTCAAAAATATTTAAGGAGCAGAGAAGGATACCACTGGGAGGAAATGAGGGTAAAAGAAAGTTGTTTAAAGCTTCCAAAAGGGGCATGGGCCCTCCGTCATTTACCACCTAAGCTGTCGGTGAGAAAAGATCCCAGTTCTTCTTCTTCTTCTCCATCTCACTCCCGCTCCTGTCTCATCATACCACTCAAGTGGGCAACAGCTGCATCCCCTTCTTCCAACGTGGTTGGCAGTCACTAGCTGAGCTGCAATTCCACTTCAGCCAGCAAGGCTCGTTTTACAAATCCTCCTTCTCTGACAACATAACTCAAGCTCTTCCTATCAGAAATCACCCACAGAGTCACCTAGGAACTGTGCATGTTCAAAGATCAACTCCTCCTGGGTACATATTTTCTGTCTGTTCATCTGGAAACCAACTTTCTAGTCTCTGTGATCAGTAGCATTTTCTTTCAGGGGTCTTTTCAACTGACAGAAGATATTTCCACAAATAGAGTTCACTGTGAGCCTTGGGTTCTTACCACCATAAGGCCCCCAAAATCCATCTAGTCGAGCTTTGAAAGAGAGGTTGAAGATGTTGACAGAACCAGCTTCTAAGGAAGGTGAGGGATGATAAACTAGATCCTTAGAAGCCATGCCAGGGATGGAAGATACATAGCTCTGGAGCAACTGTGCTCCTGCCTCCCTCTCTCTCTGTCACCCTTGGTAGACATCTATTGATCACCACCACATTCTATTCTGTTGAAACCAACGAATCCTTCTTAACACAATGCTCCAGGTTACCACAACCACCAAGCAACTTGGGTTGACATTCTCCTCCCCATTCCTCTTTACTTTCGTCACCTGTGTCTTCTAAAACCTGTATCTGGGGAGTTGAATCCAAAATTCCAGGCAGAACTCGATGGATCTACTCACGAAGCCTCTCCCTACTCCTCTCACACCTACTGCCTGAATCCTGAACCCTGAGCCCAGGGATGATTTTTGGAAACTTGAGTCTCAAAACAAGTTGGCTATCTGTGTGCTCCCTGATGCTGATTGGAGCTTGACAAGCTGTAGCCTGGCTTTAATTTCTCATCTTGAAGCATTAAATGTCAGGAGCTCAATTAACATTTTCATTATTGCATTTTTGTTGTGCTCCTATTTAGGCTACAGATGTATGGGAGCTAACATTCTCTTCCTGCTATTTTTAAAGAAAAAATATCAGCCAATATGATAAACTCTTACATGTTTAGGGTTCCTTCCTGGTTGTCAGAACCTCCTCAAGTGCACGTCAATGTTGGAACATGATCCAGTCATTTGTTTTCCCATTCATTCATTCCACAATTATTTATTGAGCACTATTAGGTTGGGGGCATTTTTTTAGGTTCTGAGAAGAGGACTGCCCATTGGGAAAACTAAATCAATATAGATGGACTAGAAAAGCTTGACCACTTTCTTTTTAATAAGCACAGCCACAGGGTGATGGAGGGCCAGGGGAAGAAAAAGAAGGGTAGAGAGAAGAGGAGAGTGTGAAAGGATGGAAGCAGCAAGTGTGGTCGGTCTAGGCATAAGCCAGGTGACTTCTTTTCCTGCCATGTTTGATGGCCATGGTATGCTGAGTGTGGTCATCTTCTTCTGGGCACTGTATAATTTAGGTTACATAGTCTCTGCCATTGGGTCACTCAACTGCCTGGCACTCAAAGGACATGTTGACAAGTTGCAAACACACAGACACACAGTTATGCGCGCACGCACACACACCAGTTTTTCTCAGGCTCCTATGCTCAGTTTCTCCATATTTGTCTACTCTTCCAGTCTTTGCTTCCTTCAGGGAATACCTGTCAGGAGCAATGTAAGAGATTATTGGTATACAGAGTAAATAATTCAAGAGACCTGAACTAATCGATATTCAGTCTTTGACTCATGTCATTGAATGATGCACTTCTGTCATACTATTTACATTTTCTCCCATATTGGGTTTTTCTTCCTGCTGGGCTTCTGATATGGCACCAAGAAAGAAACTGCACAAATTAGCTGTAAATATTACTTAGAAAACCTTTACTCTCTGCTCCCCCAGCCCTAAGCACACTTAATTGGTAAACTCCTGACAATCTCAAATGATCTGCTTATGTTTCAGGCAACATTGGCCCGGAGCTCTCATATACTGATATTGGTGTGTTCATCTCCTCCGATGGGGGCAACACATGGAGACAGGTAACTGGGTGAATTGAGAAAAAGGGAGGAGGCATTTAGAGTAAGTTCTACCAATCTCTCTCTCCATCCTGTAGATTCTCAGTCTCATTATGACTTTGTAGTTTCAAAACACTTGAAGCAGCTGTTCAGTTTGGTCAATTTGGCTGGCAGGTTAGAGGGGTAATGGGGTAAAATGAGAAGGGCATTGGGCAGGGAATAGGAGGAACTGGAATTTTCCCAGTTCACTTATTCTTTCCTTCAGCCATATGTATGTAACAGGTCCAGATGCTAAGTACTGTGCTGGTTGCTGGGGATACAACTGATAAAACTGTTTTTGTCATCAGTGTGCCAAGAGTTCTTGGCAAGCTGTTCTCTTCACCTTTGGGGATGTGTTTCTGTATCTATAAAATGCAAGGATTAGAACGTTAAAACTGACAAAGCCATGGAAGTCAGTGGTTGTTTAAGTATTGTGTAGACTGTCTTGAGTAAGTATGAAACAGCTTAATAGATATATGACTGCATGAAACGTTAATTCAGTTTTACAAACACTTACAGCAATGCTGTCCAATAGAATGTTCAGCGATGATGGAAAAGTTCTATATCTGTGCTTGCCCATGCAGCTATGGAGCACTTGAAATGTGACTACTATGTCAGAGGAATTAATTTTTAATTTTATTTATTTTAATTAATTTAAATTTAAATACTCTCTTGTGGCTACTATACTGGACAAATAGATTTATACAATGTCAACTAGGTGTCAGGTTCCAGGAGGCAACTGAATAATTTGGAGTCCCTTTCATTAAAAAGCTCAAAATTAAATAGAAGAAATGGGTTCATAACCAACTAACTATAGTTCAGGGTGATAGTAGTATTTTAGTGGCATTATTAGCACACAAAGAAAAGAGAGGAATACATGCTGCTGGAAAAACTGGGAAAGACATCACAAGGAGGAGTGACATTTTACTAAGTCTTAAAAGTGAGACAGTTTCTCCATGGAGAAGACAAGAGAAGGACACTGAATATCTTGATGGTAAAGGTAGAGTCACCATATGAACTCTAGTTAGATAATTTCCTGTTTGGATCCTTTAGTGAAGATTGTCATCACCACCACCATTATCATCCCCATTTCCACCAGTGTCAGCACTACCAGCATTGTAAAGATTACCAAGTACCTATGAGACAAAAGCAACTATGTCAAGTACTGCAAGGCACACAGTCAAGAATAAGGTTCCTACCCACAAGGTCATAATCAGGTGACTGGGGAACAGATGCATAAATAAGATCATACCCTTCAAAATGTAAAATAACCTATTATGAGAGCCAAAGGAGGGTGGAAGCTGGAATACAAACTCATCTGGTACAAAATATCCTCATAGACAAACCATTTCTGGAGGTCTCTCTACCTCAAGAAGTAGCTCACCTGATCAGTGTTGTCAATACTTTTTCTTTCCTCCTTTCTTAAACAGCTAAGGAATCCACTTTTTCACTCCAGTGCTAGACAGGGCAAAAATGAGCAGTGGCCAGATGGTAAAATCAAGAGGAAAGGATGAGGATAACTTCTCCCTCCTCCCCAGTGCCTCCTCCTGTGTTCGTCATTCTTAGGCTTCAACCCAGCAGTTCCATTATGTGGCTTATCACAGAGCCATCCTTTAAGCTCTGGAGAGAAAAGCCTAGCATTGCAGACTCAGAGTCTATGTTTATATCTGGAATATAAGTGAATCACCCTTAGGTCCTTTGTGCATTGAGGCTCGTCATTAATAGGGACATTTTTCTTTTCTTTGAAGATAAATATGAAAAAAAAAAAAGAGGTTTAGGACTGAGAAACTACTTTTTCTCTCTAAGGTTCCCTGGGGCATATATATAGGAGACCCCATGCCTCCTACCCATTCCCTCTTTGAATCTGTCTGTACCTCCTTATCCTCTTATAGCCCTCTTCACTTAACCCACCATCCCAACTTCTCCATCTAGGCTGCATAAACCACCGTCAGTGGTTAAGTGCTGTAGGAATTCTCCAAGCATACTTTCCCCTAGAAGATCTAAAGTTGAGATTAGTTCTCTGCTGGAGAAATAGTTTTCCTGTTTAAGGTTGAAGATTGAAAAGTCATATCTGGTATAAGCATTGATAGATGTGAGCTTAGGTCTGAAGTTCTCTTGACTCAGAACCTTGTATTGCAGTCAGTGCTTAGAAAATGCCTGTGGTTAGATGGAGGGACGGACGGATGGATGGATGGAACACTGAATAAGTGAATGAATGAGTGAATGGATGGATAAGTAACAGACAAATAGATGAAATAAAGAATGAATAACTTTAGGTCCCTGGACATACTGTGTTCCAATGACCACTTAGAGTAGGGATTCATAGACACCCAACTTGGGTCTTCATCCAACTTGCAGGGAGGTGGTGGCTATATCAGTTATTAGTTTTACCATAGTTGGTGAAAAATTGTCTTTTAAGTTCCTAGATAATGTATAAACAACACTATAAGACACAGACCATTGACAAATTAGCAGATGTCTGAATAGCTGAGGAAGAAGAGAAGAAGGCTGAGTAGTAACTTAGTTACCTAGAAAGATAGGGGAATTTCTTCAAAGTCATACTTTGCTTTGGGTTATCTAGTTGAGCATGCACCTTTTTGCCTCACCTTCATGTAGCATGCTGGTTCACAGTACTAGTAGTGGAAAGAGCCCTGAAAATGCAATTTGAGTGGCCTAGGGAGAGTTCTTTGTTTTCTGTGAGCCCATTTCCTCATCAATCAAATGGAGATGATACTTACGAAACTATCTGATAGTGCTGTTGGAAGGCTTAGAACCTAGATGAAACAATGTATATGAAAGACTGTAAACTGTTAAGCACTGTGCAAATGTAAGGTGCTGCTATGATTGTTGTTGTTGTTGTTGTTGTTCCAGATCTTTGATGAAGAGTACAATGTCTGGTTCCTAGACTGGGGTGGCGCCCTCGTAGCCATGAAACACACACCTCTGCCAGTCAGGCATTTGTGGTAAGGAGAGCTCCCTACCCTATTAATGAGCTAATGAGCAGCTTTTTGGTGGAGAGAATTGTGATGAGTTATTCTGCATGGTTTTGTACCCATTTGTACATTTCCTCATCCATTTATTTATCCATCCATCCATTTAATAGCTTTTACATCATCTAACTCATAAGTAGCAATAGTAGGCCAGATAATTCAGATGGGGAGGGGTAATGAATAGGGTGGGTGGTAATGAGTGGTCAGATAAGGCAGAAGACAGCGGGAAGGACCTGCAGTTCATATAGCCAAGATCAGTAATCCAAAACAGGAGAGATGGAAATTGGAAGAGGAGGGTTAAGTACATGTAACAGATACTGAGTTCAGTTCTAGAGAAGTTGAGTTAGTGGTTTCTATGAATATTTCAGCAGAAATGGCCGTGAGTTGTCAAATATCTGAAGATCGGGAATGGTCTAGGCTGACACTTTAGCTTTGAAGTCATTAGCCACTAGGTGGTAGTTAAAGCTATGGTAGTGGGCTCAGTGCCTCAAGAGAGTGAGTACAGGGAGAAACCAGGGACTCCTATGGACTCTGCTGAAAACCAATATTCAGAGTGCAGGAAGAAATTATGGGACAGGCTAAATAGAAATGGCCAAAATACAGAAACTCAGGGGAAATATTTTCATGAATGCTGAAGAAAGGGGTGATTAATAGCATCAAATTCTACAATCAGATCAAGTCAGTTATGGAATAATAACAACCTAGGATTAAGCAATATAGGAGGTTATTCATGATTTTTGTCAGAGTAGAATTGAAACAGGTGGGGATGAAAGTTAGACTGTAATAGATTTATAAACGAATGAACTACTGAGTGGATGATAAGCAATGAAATGAAATAGAGACAGTATAGATTATTGCTTTCAAAGAGTAAGATTATGAAATGGAGCTGACGGTGTATATGCAAGACCTTCCACAAGGACAGAGTTGAGTGAGAATAGATGATGATGATGATGATGATGACGACGACGACAGCGATGACGACAACTTGTTGCTGCTGTTGTTTTGTGTTTTTGGCAGGGAATGGATGAGTCTCATGTGTATTTATGCCCTGAAGGGAAAGAATTTCAGGCTGCAGATTCAGCAAAGGGAATACTTGGAAGAGTGAATATCTGTAGGTGGACAATATCCTATCTACAGTATAGTTGGTCGGATTCACATGGGCAGGAAGGTGGACCCTGGCCTAACTACCAGGTCTTAGATATTGGGCGATAAACACGTTTAGAGTAATAATTTTACTGGAAAGCATCAGACTGTAATCAGGAAAGGCTTAGGATTCCCTAATGGCAAATCCAATCTTCAGTCCCTCTGGCAAAGACTTAAGAAGGATTCTCTCAATTTGACCATTTTAAGTGAAACCATATGAAATTGTCATTTTTAGGTCAAAAATGATCAAATATTACCAGTTTCTTAAAGCTCAATCTAGTATATAGTGAAATAGTTCTACCACTATGATATGGAGAGATTGTGCAAATAGATGTTAAAAAGATGCGTGGAGCCATTTATAAGAGGAGCGCTTTCCCACCTCAAGGATGAGCTTGTAAAAGTTCCCAATGTAATTGTTTCTTATCCTTTTACTACTGATTTATATGGTTTTTTGGTAGTATCCAAATACTAGAATTGCTTGATATTAATGATTGTCAGTATTTATTGAGGGATTATTACATTCCAGGCACTGTTCTAAACTATTTACATGAATTATCTCATTTAATGCTTGACCAACCTATGTATGTAGGTACCTTTCTATCACCCACTTATAATGGCATCAAAAAGCAAACGTGTTAAATACCTTTCTCAAGGCTAGACGTGTACCTGGCAGCACCAAGTTAGGTTTCTGTCATGGATGCTCTTCTGTTCTGGTTGCTAATTTTCTGTATACTATAACAAGCACACCTAGGCTTATGACATAGTCCCTGCCCTCCAGGAGGTTATACTCAAGATAAGATGTTTAGGCAGTACATGCATGACTAGAAGTGAAAGCAGTGTCTGCTAAAGGATGCTGACTGTGTGTATTGCTGGAATACTGAAGCCTGGTATGTAAGGAGCTTGGCAGCCTTCTCTCACCTCCTGCTGCAGGAGGTGACATGAGGACTGACCTTTGAGAGAAGGATACCAGGAGTTACAGGAGAGGTGAGACGCAAGCCAAGGAAAGAGAAAACTTTGACTGAAGTCCAGAATTCGAGTAATGTAGGGGGTGTTCAGGAGACTATTTGATTGAGACCAAAAATGTAAATAGAGGTAAGTAGGACTCAGATGAACTTACATGCCAGTTTAAGGGATTAAAGTTGGTCTGGTAGATAATTTTTTCTGCAATCAAAACCCATCTGCCTCTGTAGAGGAAAGAGCTATCTCTATTATGGACTGAGTAGGACTTGCACTCTCAGAGAAGACAGCTTGAGTCTTAAAACAAGCTTGTTTTTAAACCAAGAAAGGCAATGTTTCTTAGCTCCCATCATGTTAAAAACTTCCATCTAAATCTGCATAAGAGAGTTGATAAATGTCCTACAGACAGGTTTAGCTGGCCTGGTTTCTTCCCTGTAAGTCCTGGAGAAGGGGCTAGCAACCAGCCCTTAAACTTGGCCATCACTCTCCTTGATTATGTAGGGACCTAGCACTTACTTAATCATTGATTCTTAAAGCATTCTGCAGAAGTTTCCTTGTGCTGAGGAAAGAAATAGTTTATTTTTGTCATTTCCTTTTGGTGGTAGAAGAGGAGAGTATATTTGACATGGCAGGAGTACAGGGAAGAGAGTTTTGGTTTTGTCAAATCTTAGCATCCTTACATCTAACAGTTCAGTCTGATCCACAAAAGTTTTATCTCCAGACTGCCTCACTTCCAAACGGAGTGCTTGTCTGATTATGCCTGGAAGGAAACCATCCAAGTTGGGAAAATTACTCAATATTCATTTAGGAATATTTATGTAGGACCAAATCATGACTCTCAAAGTCATCACTACAAAGTTTGAGTTTTCCCTTGTTCAATGTAATATCTCTTTTCTTGGTAAAAGATGTTTATAGAGCTCAGGAAAAAAAAAAGTACTGCACTCCCACTGAATTTCCTCTTATATAACAATGGTAATATCACCCTCCATTTGTTTGACTATTCTAACTTACAAAGTATTAAGAATGATTTTTCAAACTAAGCTTTTGAAATGGCATTATCTCCATTTATAGGATGTTGATACTGCCATTTGTCATAAATACTACAAATGTTTTCTTGAACATGACAGAGACCATGATTTTTGCTTACTTGCCTTTCTACGAATGCTATTCTCTAAGGCAGTCCCTGGAAGGGGTTAAATGCCAGCTGTTGAGTGTATGTGTTAGTAAACAACAGCAACAACAACAACAAACTCATTTGGGAATTATCCTTTGCAGGCCTCTTTCAAAGGCTAAGTGAGTTTTTGTAAGGGCTTGACACTGTTATTATCATCAATGTTTTCTTATGAAATTGTTGACTGATTTTGTCTCCTGCTTGTGAGATAAAATCTTCTGAAACTTAAACCAACTTTTTCTTTACCAGGAGCTTCTAATTAAGTGACAACCCTCAAGGTAAACAAATAGCTCAATTTAAGAGGAAGATAGGTTAGGTAATCAGTTCATTGCCATTTTCTGCCATAGATCTCAGACTGACATTGTTTTATATACAGATGTACATATATTAACATTTGAAAAGGAAAAAGACACCAGATTACCCACTGGGATGTAGTGGCTCTCAGATTTAAATAATAGCTACATTGTCTTTAAGAGAAAATAAGAGTAATAATTGAAAAGCTGGGGAAACTTTAGCTAGGCTAACAAGGCATGTTGTTTCCTACAAATTGAAATGATAGGTAGCCAGACAGGCGTGAACACAAAACAGCATACAAATGAACCCATCTGTTTGTGATCATGTACATTTGAATGCTTTGAGATTAGAACTAAGTGCTATTTCAGGGAAACCCTCCATCTCCTTTGTACCTGAGAAGCATTAGAGTGAGATAAACAATGGACCGCCACTGAATACAGAGATCTGATGAAAACTCACCATCAGCAGAGCACCTAATGGGCAGGTAGACGGGGTGTGACTGTTTGCTTAGCCCTGACAAGCTGTCAGCATCTCTCAATGGGATGTTCTTGGCAACGGAAAGGAAAACGTCACCTGGCCTTTTGTGTTTCTTTGGTTGTGCGTGCTAGCATTTTGTTCAGAGAAACTTTCAAATGAAAACAATAGTTCTAAACAATACATGCCTCTGAAAAGCAAAACTGCATATGCTGTTCTGAAGAACTTCCAGGTGGCTAAAATGCTACCATCTCATGTGCTCGTGATAAAATGAAATGGAGCAATACACCTTACCAGAGGGAGGAACATTGATTCTCAGTGACCACTGTAGCTCTCTATTTCTGTGCTAGAGACTTCCGAGGAGGATTCTGATTGTTACTGGAAGATTCTATTCCTTTTAGTTTATGTCATGTCAGTATCATAGTCATAGACACCTGAAGTAGGAATGGCCGGGCGCGGTGGCTCAAGTCTGTAATCCCAGCACTTTGGGAGGCTGAGACGGGCGGATCACTAGGTCAGGAGATCGAGACCATCCTGGTGAACACGGTGAAACCCCGTCTCTACTAAAAAATACAAAAAACTAGCCGGGCGAGGTGGCGGGCGCCTGTAGTCCCAGCTACTGGGGAGGCTGAGGCGGGAGAATGTCATAAACCCAGGAGGCGGAGCTTGCAGTGAGCTGAGATCCGGCTACTGCACTCCAGCCTGGGCGACAGAGCGAGACTCCGTCTCAAAAAAAAAAAAAAAAAAAAGACACCTGAAGCAGGAGAAGGTCTTAGAGAAGTCATTTAAACTAGTATTATACTTGGTATAGCTGATACTTTTGTGACATCCCCAAAGAGTTACCTCAGTTTACCGAAATATCACAGTGCTAATCGACCTGCAAATACCCACCGTACATAGTTCCCATCTTGTATAATGGCTTTAGTTGTTAGAAAGATTGTTTTTCATGCTGAACAATAATAAACCTACTTGTAATCTCTGCCCATTGACCTCTAATCTGACACTCAGATCTATGCAGAATAAGCCTGCTACAGAATTACATATGATTTTTAGAAAAGTGCAGCTGGGAAGGACCTCAATGTATATCTTAGAAATATCTTAGGCTAGAAAAGCCTTTCTAAGTTCTGGGAAATGATATGATATGCAACTCAAGACAGATTTTATTCATTTTTTCATTTATTGCATACATATTTGTTGAGCATATATTATTTATCTAGCATTAGTGTAGGGGCTGGGATACACTGTTGAATGGGACTGTGTACTTGGGAACTTATATTCTTATCCACAAATATTTGACTGTTCTCTTTAGAAGGGTCACATGGAAATCTTTTCTCCCTTATTCTATCTGTATGTTAAATAATCAATAGTTCCACGTATCTGACTACATTCTGTCTAATTTCCTTCACTGACATTATCCCTTTTTGGTAGTCAATAAATAGACCTTTAAAATATTTGGAAGCTTTCTCATTTACAAAAATTAAGATGCAATGGTAATTAATTCAGTTTTTCTTCTTCTTTTAAAAGTAAGCCGCCTAAAATTCATATAACCTGTTTTTAGGACCATTTGCTTTTTACCTGTAATTACTCTTGTCAGTTTTTCTACAATTATTAAAATTGAACATAGTATTTAGGATTGGGTAGAAGGATGATTTCTTTTCTGATGCTTGTAATATATCTGGGAGTACATCCTAGACTCACAGTGGCTTGGTCACCTCTCATGATAGTGGCATTTCCAGAAAATATTTAACTTGTAGTTGACCAATGACTCCAGTTTTTTTCAGCTTTATACATTTTATTAGCTAATCTCATTTCTCTAATTGTAGGTCTTGGTGGGTTTTGTTTTGTTTTGTTTTTGTTTGAATTAAGCATTCTGCTTTAAGTTGTTTCTGTCTTATAAATGACTTCCAAATTTACATCCCCAATTATGATGAGAAATCCAAAGGTCTTCTTAACAATATTACAATATGGAAGTCCAAAAAGCAGCAATCTTAACATGGACCAAAACAAAAACAAACAGATGATAAACAAAAATTAGCTGGGTGTGGTGGTGTGCACCTGTAGTCCCAGCTTCTCAGGAGGCTGAGGCAGGAGAATCGCTTGAACCCAGGAGGCGAAGGTTGTAAGGAGCTGAGAATGCATCACTGTACTCCAGCCTGGCAACAGAGTGAGACTGTCTCAAAACAAAACATAACAAAACAACAACAACAACAACAAAAAAGAACAAACAAAAAAACTGCCTCTCCTGATTTTCTAATTTCCCTGTCAATTGCTTAACACTCCTGCAAATCAATATTTTCCATGATTTCTTTCTTTTGCTCATGCAACCTCTATATATTTTATCACCAAATTCATTGACTTCATCTCTAAAAATAACCTAAATATTTCCAATTTTTTCCCCTATAATAATCTTCATCCAAGCCCCATCTTGGTGTGGTCTCTTAAATTACCACCCCTCCCCAACTCATTTCCTTGCATCCACTTTGGGTCTTGATAATCCATTTATCACAGAGAATTGAAACTTGTCTTTTAAGGCTTAAATCAAATTATATTATTTCAACTGAAAATAAGGTCCTTCAGGATTTGGCTTCTGCCTTACTTTCTTCTACTAATTCTTTCAACTAATCCCTGTTCACATTAAGCTACAACCACTGACCATCTTTCTGTTCTTCTCACAGTGCAGCTTTTTCGTATTAGACCTTTCCTCTGTAATGGTTTTCTCCTGAATCTTTACATGGATACTTCCACTTGTCATTTAGATTTCAGTTTAAATGTCATCTCCGTAGAAACGGCTTTTTTAAATTTTTAGTACAAAATAGCTGTTTGGTGACTATCAAATCACCTTATTTTAGTTGTTTCCATGATACTTATTTCTAAATCATAGTTTTGCATTGATTTATTTCCATATTGTTCATCTCCTCACACTAGAAAGTAAGTTCTGTGGAAGCCGGGAACTTTCTATTCATTTCTGTATCCCTAGACCTGAGGTCACTGCCAGATCAGGCACGTAGTAGTAGGCGTCAGTAACATTTTGATAAATTCATTTTATTTGACTTTGATTCTGCAGTCCTGTGTTGCCACTATTTGGAGATCAAGTGGAATTTTGCTTCTG
The DNA here is from genome assembly GCF_000951035.1 of Colobus angolensis palliatus. NCBI lineage: Eukaryota > Metazoa > Chordata > Mammalia > Primates > Cercopithecidae > Colobus > Colobus angolensis. The sequence goes on along the minus strand of NW_012117821.1, from coordinate 4,645,235 downwards.
TCTCCCTGAGTATTGGCAATCCTGCTGATTTCAATTTCACCTGTGGAGCTATTAAGGAATTCGCAGTTCCTTTGTCTTGGCCATTAATGAGCTACTGACCTGAGGAGGAGAAAGTACATCCCTTGGGGATACCATTCAATATAGAATTCAATATACAATATATCACCTCAGGATATTTGAAAACTTCTAGTCATCAAAGAATAATAAGTTTCACAAACAGCAGCCTATCCAGACCCAAATATTTGATAACTAAGAGATTAAGTTTTCTAATGTTATTTTTTTTGGAGTTTCTTTAAGGAGTTTTGTCCTTCATAACTGCCTCAGTGTGAGAATAAAGTATTAGAAATCACTGATCTCAGATCACCCTAGCTCTGAAGTCCTGCCCACTTGCTTGTGTTTACCTATGTCATCCTTGGGCTTCAGTTATTGTCTATGCTACCTTTCCTACCTGGACTTTGGCGTTTCTCGTCCTGCCTTTAGGTATCTGCTGATCCACTCTTTCCTCTAGCAAGGATTTTGCTCCTTCTGTGTGAACTCATTTCATACAACAGGCCCTTGATCATCTATAATTTCTCTCCCCATCTGGAGGTCCTATCTTGATGCTGGTAGGCTGTGATGGTCTCTCCGAATCTGCTGTCTGTGGGTCTTCTCTTCATTGTATAAACTAAAGATGATTGTCCTGTGCCCTGCTCGTTATGGCAGTGACATGAAGACTCCTCCTTCCCTGCAGTGCTCATGGCACTCACTGCAATTGGCTTTGCTAATGCTGATCTTATTTATTTATTTATTTATTTTGAGATGGAGTTTCACTCTTGTTGCCCAGGCTGGAGTGCAGTGGCACAATCTCAGCTCACTGCAACCTCTGCCTCCCGGATTCAAGCAATTCTCCTGCCTCAGCCTCCCAAGTAGCTGGGATTACAGGCATGTGCCACCACGCCTGGATAATTTCTTTTTTTCTTTTTTCATATTTTGTAGAAGAGGGTTTCACCATGTTAGTCAGGCTGCTCTCGAACTCCTGACTTCAGGTGATCCACCTGCCTCGGCCTCTCAAAGTGCTGGGATTACAGGCGTACGCCACTGCACGTGGCTCATGCTGACCTTTTATTGATAAGGAAATCCTGAGAATGAGACAGAGAGAGGCCTTAAATTCACTTTGGCTTTCATCTGCCAAGACAATAACCAGTTTGTCCAAAGTCACCAAAACAAACCAAACAAAAATCCCAACTAATATTTTCTTACCTTCTGGACTTACCGACCAGAGTTCACTTGTTAGTGGCCACAACACATTCTGAAACAACTATGATTATTTTAGGAACTGATGGAATACATGGTAAAAAAAAAAGTAAAGTTCATTCCCAATTATACATGTTTTCACTTTTGAAATGAGAAACCCGTTTCTATGAAAAGCAATTTAGATATGCCCAACTTTCTTGGGGTTAGTTGAAATGATTATTTAGCCTTCAATATATTTTTTAAAAAGACTGAAATAATCAAATCCTTAAAATTCAAGACAGATGATGACAATTTAGGAACTCATAAAGATGTTTATGGCAGACTGTCTGCATTTCATTTGTGAACACGGCTCAAGGTATACCATAAATGCAAAAATTGTTGTCTGAGAGACTGGTTACTCTAGCTGGGTTAAGAGATTGACTTTATTATTGTTTTTAATCTGTACATCAGGACAGAGAGGATAAAACAGAGAGTAAATCAGAGAGAGACAGAGAGACAAAGAAGTAAGTGAGTAGAGAGTGAACCATGTGGGCTGGCTGTTAATGGGGTGTTAATTCACATCCAGCTTATGGGTGCCAGTGTAAGTCATGCTTCAGAAATGATTGGATAGATTTAAAGAGGGTCCATCATTATTCCTTATTATTTCATTCACGTATTCATTTAACATGTATATAGTATCAATTATATGCTGGGTTTTCTGTTAACTACTAAGAATAGAAGAATTAATGGTATAGTGTTTGACCTAAAAAAAATACTCCCAGTTTAGGCTGGGCATGGTGGCTTACACCTGTAATCCCAGCACTTTGGGAGGCCAAGTGGGAGGATTGCTTGCAGCCAGGAGGTTGAAACCAGCCTGGGCAATAAAAGAAGACCCCACCTCTACAAAAATAAAATTTTATTAAAAAATTAGCCAGGTCCAGTGGTACACACCTGTAGTTCTAGGTGTTTGGGAGGCTGAGGTGGAAGAATCACTTGAGCTGAAGAGTTCAAGGCTGCAGTGAGCTATGATCACGCTGACGCACTCCAGCCTGAGCAACAGAGCGAGACCCTTGTCTCTTTAAAAAAACAAAAAACATGGCCGGGTGCGATGGCTCATGCCTGTAATGCCAGCATTTTGGGAGACCGAGGTGGGTGGATCACGAGGCCAGGAGATCGAGACCATCCTGCCTAACACGGTGAAACCCCTTCTTTACTAAAAGTACAAAAACATAGCCAGGCTTGGTGGCATGTGCCTGTAGTCCCAGCTACTCAGAAGGCTGAGGCAGGAGAATGGCTTCAACCCAGGAGGTGGAGGTTGCAGCGAGCCGAGATCGTGCCACTGCACTCCAGCCTGGCAACGGAGTGAGACTCCGTCTCAAAAAATAAAAAATAAAAAAAAAAGATGAAACAAACAAAAAACCTTCACAGAAATATTATTTACCATTATATATATTATATATATAAATATTATGTGTATATATTAGAATTTATGTGTGTGTGTGTGTGTATACACATACTGTGAGGAGCATTGTAAGACAGATATATTTGTGTTATATTTGTTATTAAGGGGTTATTCAGTGATAAGACATACATGATCTCTGAACTCTCAGAGTTTATAATCTTGAGCTGAGATATTCAAGATCAGTTAAGGAGTCACTAGTCAGCACTATGATAGGAGAAGGCCTGGGTATTATAGGAACATACAGAAGGGAATTTTAATCCTAAATTATGGAAATAGAGTAGAATTAAGAATCAGCCAGAGCAAAACTGATCATAGAGGATGAAGAAACTAAGGCTGTCTTGGGGAAGAAGGCATACTGAGAAAAGCTTCTCAGAGGAGATGGTCCTTGGGCTATGCCCCCTGGTTAAATCAAGGGGCAGACAAGTCCTTGATAATATCAAAAAAGGAAAGGAAACAAGCACTCAGAATTGCTCAAGTCTCCTCCACTAGTTGCATGTCTTTAAAACATTGCAGGTTCTGTTTCCACAAAGGGCCAGACCTTCCTCTTACCTTTGGATGAAAGATGGGGCAGTGTTGCTCAGAACATCTCAGGCTCTCAGTGGTCATCCCTAAAAACCCCTTAAAGTGGCACTGGGGAGGGAAAATGATCCTGACATCTGTTTTGAACAAATAGAAAATTGCTGTTTGTAAGGTTTGATCTGAAAGACAAACCCCCTCCCTTTCCTTCGGGTCCACCAGCCTTACTCAATTTGTGTCAGAACCTCCAAGGGCTGAATGGATTTTGCTGTAAATTGAACCTCAGGTTCCGTTCTGAGTACTTGAAACGTGACACTCCATCCACTAAGCCCTCCTGCTTGGGTCGTTTGTTGCTTCTAATGTGTTGAAATATATCTGCAGCTCTAGGTGCTGTCGCCGCCCAAGTCTGGAAATGCAGTTTTGATCAAATCTCATAATAATATGAGGAGATGTTGAAGATTAAAAAGCTATTGATAATCCACACTGCCACAAAGCAAGATACAGAGGAAAATTTAATAACCTGAAATATGGTTACAGAAGAGTGTGGCTTTATTTTCAGCTGTCTTTTCTGTGTACTTGTTTCCAACACAGGGTGAGTTTTGATGAGGGCCACTCTTGGGACAAGTATGGTTTCACTTCGGTTCCTCTCTTTGTTGACGGGGCTCTGGTGGAGGCAGGAATGGAGACCCACATCATGACGTGAGTACTTCTTTTGCTGTGGTAGGAAGAAGACCAGAGACACTGGTTCTACTTTCACTGGGGCCATGGATTTTTCCCAGGGAATCCTACACCAAAGTAGTCTAATCACTGGGCCAAAATTTCCTCATCTATAAAATGGAAATACTTATTTTTGTACCTACAAACTCAAAAAACTACTGCCAGGATTAGAGAGGCTAGGGTCCTAATTGAACAGTCAAAGTTTCTAATGGAATTTAAAGAATTATAGCAAATTCCCATTTATTTGAAACCCAAGCAAACAGAAAACCTATGTCATTAGATGGGGTTTCTTTTTTTTCTCTCTCTCTTTCTGAAACAGTCTAGTGGGAGATAAGGAGCAGGGGCAGGGATGGAGGGAGTAAAACAGTCAACTTACTGAAATCAGAAAATATTTTAAGATATGTTGCTTTCTCTCTCTCTCTCTCTTTCACACACACACACTCCACAGTTATTTCACTTCAGATTATTTCACTGTAAATTTTTTTCTATATTATTTTATAATGAGATTTAATCTTAGAAATTGATCACCTGTGTTTATGTGTGCACATGTTTACATGGTAAGTGGGTAACCGTAATCCTCCACCAACCAATACTGACCCCCTCCTCCTCCACTCCCAATTGCCTGGAGCACCTTACACCTTAGCTCTTCACTGGACAGAGTGGAGTCTTGGGCAAAATTAAGGGGTATTTGCTATAGCGTGGGGTTGGCACAGAAGGCCTCATAGCGTGCATCTGTGCTGGTTCGGTGAAAGGGTGTATGACCTTCCTACTCGAAGGGACATTGCTCTTAATTTAACTTTTATGCACATAGATTTCTTTATAGTTAGAATTAGTCTTTTTCCAATGGTAATGGACTTGGAAGAAAGGCCAGTCTAGGAGCCAGTAAGTGATCAGTTATAAAAAAAATTCTTTACGATTATATTTATGCAATTTTGATTGAATCTCATAGTTTGGCCCCATTCTCTTCTGTGAGGCCTATTAGAACTCTTTGCATCTTCTGTTGGGCATTACTTTGAACAGTACCACGTGTGTGCCAATCTCTACATGACCTGGTATTCCCTAGCAAGTTTAAGGCCACAGCTTAAGTTCTGTGTTTATCTAATCTTAAATGGTAATAATTTTTTTCTCGGCTTCAGATGGAGTTTAGCTGGTCACATGGATGTGAGGGAGATTGACCTCAGAGCCAAACCATTTACTGAAAAGATGAGATAGCACTTCTGTTTTCCTTTCCTCCTGGCCAAGACTCCCTAAGAGCTTGGCAGAGCTTCTGTGCCTGTTTTATCTTGCTTATCAAGATACTTAGAGAATACAGCATAATTATTTTCTTATAGAGGATCTGGAGGGAGCAGAGGTATTTGTGTTTTTATGAAATTATGATGGATCTTGGAAGCATTCCTCAAAACAAGTATAATCAATTCAAGTTACCTATTTTAACATTTTGTTAAATTCAGAGTTTCTTTTGTATGGAAACAACACAGATTTTGTCAGGACTCTTCAGATAGCTGAACAAGCCCTGGAAGGGTTGTCAAGAGGTGATTTCTGTCTGTATTCTAAATTTGAAAATGGTATTGAAACCAACTGACCTACCAGGGTTGCCCGTTCATGGAATGGCAATAGCAAAGATTGAAACAGGAGTTTTTAAAAATTATATATTTCTGTAGGAACTGGGAAGACAGGGAGTCCATTTGGGGACAAGAATGCTTAGCTTTGCCATTGAATTGAAAACTTATTAATAAAGTAGGTCATTCGAACACTGTATCCTTCCTCTTACTGTTAACCCTGATTCTCTCTTTAGCTCAGTGTGGTCAGGGAGAAAAAACAGCCACTCTAAGGTTCTGTTGCTTTCTCTTATCCATTGATTTGGAGAGTTTATATATTTAACAGTTAGAGAGCTTCTAATATATATCAGATCTTGTTAGATCTTAGGAGATTTTACAAAGGCAAATGAAATTCTTTGTCTGCAAGGAGCTCTCAGGCTAAAGTGGTGAGAGTAGGTGGGGATAAGTAATCATCCTGGTACCCTAGTTATACAGCCAGGAGATAGCAGAGGAAAACAAAGACTTCACACACACAGTAGGTGACAATTGACTTGGTCTGGAAGTTTTCATAGCAGTTCACAAGTGGAAAGCCATATAATAGACAATGAAATTTAAGTTCTAAGAAAGCATAGATTTTTAATAGTTTTATTCACTAATACAAACTCAGTGCCGAAAGCAGGGATTGGCATGTAGTAGGAAGTCAGTAATCATTGAATGAATGAATGATTTCAAGGCAAAGGAAAGAACACAAACAAAGGTAAGAACCATGAAAGAGGGTGGCTGGGTGTTTAGGGGGTAAGACTATGAAAGATTTTAGGTCACATTTGGGAATTTGACCTGTATCCAGAGTGAGATTTTCAAAATTAAAAAATCTTATCAAATCACAAGAGTTCTTAAAACCCATGGAGGCCTTTCCATTGCCTTTAGGATAGATTCTAAACTCATAGAATGGCCTACAAGTATCTATATCGACCACCTGCTTAGGGCTTTTTCTCCAACCTCCCTGACCTGACCACCCTTTTCTGATAGACTGGTTCTTTGTATCTGCCAGAATGAGCCTCGCCTCCCTATTTAAACAACTAAATTTCTAAGTATCTTTCTGATCTCAGCTTAAATATCAGTTCTCATAGCCTGCCAGATCAGGGTGGGTTCCCATGCTATATGTTATCTGGCCTGATTTATTTTTTCCTTCACAGCACTTTAGATAATAAATATTAATACAAAGGGTATTAATTTTTGAATATCTTTTCCCCTCCATCTTCATCTACCTTTAAGACAGACAGATGGATGCACACACATGTGCACATGTACACAGACATCCCTGCAACTTCCCATGAGGGAGGATCTTTGTGTATCTTGTTCTTTCAGTGCCATGTATTTATCAGGCTTGTGCTAACATGGAGGATTTAACAGTATATATGTACTGGATAAATGAATTATTAAATGGAAGAATCAAGTGACTTCTAAAAATCTTACCTTTGTTGTGATTGTTGTGATTTTTCTGGCCCAAGGCTCTAGCATGTTAGGAAATTGATTATAGATCTCTAGAGATTCTGGAATGCTATAATCAGAATGCAGTAGTTGCAAATCATGGGGGTTGGGGTTGGATAGGAATCAAGAGCAGACTGCATGTGTGTGTAGAGGTGTCTATATGGAGGTTATGATGCATTGGGGTAGAATGGCATGTGGGCACAAAAGGGCAGCTGGAGAATGAGGAGCTTACTGGGAACGATTCTGATTTCCTCCATTTTACACAAGAATCTGCCCAATTTCCACTTGTCCTGGAGGCCAGTGCTCCAGGAACATGGACACTTCTAACACTGTAGCTTTGCAGGAGGATTTACATGGGAGACAGTCCCCAGAGTGGAGGCCTGGGAATTGGTTACCTTTATTGCTCTTTTTTCTACCGTCTTTTCAAATGTTATTATTTCAACATCCCCCCGGTAACTGTGATGGGAACCATCTAGTCTAGCCTAATTCAAAATGAAATGTGACCATTCTTATTACTTAAAGCCAAGGAAAGGGCTGATTGACAAGCTGGAGGGCCTATTGCAGTCTCAGGCAGTGGCTCTCCAGAGGATGAGATGCCTGTGGCTGTTGCAGCACTTGGACCTCTTTTGTCCACTATTTCATGAAAGGCTGTTTGTCCCTTGATTAGCACTTTAAAGAGAGCTTTTCTTTAGCTTGACTCAGATGTGGAATGAGATAGAAAAACACTGCTTTCCTGCATCCTCAAAGCTATGTTTGAAATTCTTTCCTGATAAGAAATGTTTGAACCAATTGGCTATGGTTTAGCTAAACTTTTACAGGGGCCAGAGAGAACCTGGCAGCTTCCTAGAAAAAAAAATCTTAGAAGGGAGAAGCACAGCTTCCCTGAAAGAGATCAGATACTTCTTACTATGAGTGAATGGCTAAAAAGCTTAAGGAGAGTTTAGTCTGATTTGGAGGAACCCAGTGAAGACCTAGCAGCCAACTTGTGACTGTATAGCATCTCTTTTTTTTTTTTTTTTTTTTGTACCAGGTATCACATTGAGCACTTTTTCAAACTTGATTGTATTGAAATCTCCCAACAGCTCTGGAAGGTAGATAGGATTGGCATCATTGGCTAGATGAGGATGCTGAGGCTCAGCTCACATGTTCAGAAAGAGGCAAAATAAGAGCAAGGAATGGGAATTTCAAGCTCCAGGCTTGGAGGTAAAATTTGAAGGAAGGTACTATAATTCTCTAAGGTTTGTTCAGTCAAGGACTAACAAGGTGTGTGGGGAAAGAGTGGCAGTATACCAGTTGTTTACTTAGTATGATGAGTGCCTGCTGTGCTGCCAGACACCAAGTCACAGCAGACCTAGTTCTTGATGTTAATTCACAATCCATTTGAAAAAGTATGATAAATACATGAAATAATTAGGTAATGATTAAATGGTAAGGTATGGTATAAATTTGTTGTTGTTGTTGTTGTTCTTGTTACTGTTTGTTTGTTTGAGGCAGGGTCTCACTCTGTCGCCCAGGTTGGAGTGCCCTGATGCAGTCATGGTTCACTGCAGCCTTGACCTCCCAGGCTCAGTGATCCTCCTACCTCAGCCTCCCAAGTAGCTGGGACTACAGGTACATGCTACCATTCCTGGCAAATTTTTATATTTTTTATAGAGGTGGGATTTTGCCATGCTGCACAGGCTGGTCTTGAACTCCTGACCTCAAGTGATCTGCCCACCTCAGCCTCCCAAATTGCTGCAATTACAGGCACATGCGCCAGTGCACCTGGCCAGTATGGGAAGCATTTTAGTTGCCATTAGATATCAAAGATGTGATTGAAGACAGAGTGGCTATAAAGGGGTTCATGGCTATACAGAGAATAGGGAGCAAGGACTTTCGTGATGGGTGGAACAGTGTGAGAAGACATGGAGTGGTAAGAATGTGCTGGACACTAAAGGAAAGTGAGAGGTGAAAAGGGCTAGAGATACCTTTGGCTAGGGCCAATTGCCTTGTTGACTCCTCTTATAAATCCAATTGTAATTGGCATAAATCTCTGATTAATTGTTCCACCAGCAGGACTAACAGCCAAAGTGAAGGGGAGAGAGATCATTTTGCTTAGAAAATTATGTGAACCCCAAAGCTGCAGAGGTTTTTTTTTTTTTTCAAATGAAGCCTTTTCCGCTTAAAAAACTGTGACCACATGCCTAGCAGGGATCATTCTTTTAAATACAGCCTTAGCACAATGCAGAGGCTCAGCCCTGAGCTTAAATGCGTTGTTTAGCCTCTAGTAACCGCATCCGATAAAGTCGTTGAAAATGAACCAGAGCTGCTTCCATTGATCTGTTTTTCAATTCTCTGTTGTTTGCTGGAAGAGCCTGATTTTACTTTGCCCAAAGTAAGTCATTCGAGTAATCGGCAAATCCGGTGGAACTCCCAAGTCATCACCTCTCAGGCTGGCTGCTTGATTCATAACCTTCAGATTGTCACCAGGCTTGCCAGCAACTCAGAGGCACACTCTTGTTTGTGCCAGTGAACACAAAAGCAGAATGCATGCCTGCAGAAAGGGTATTAGATGATGGTAGGGTATACTGGGGACTGGCAACAGCCTGGAAGGAAAAAGCTTATTCTGATCAACAGATTGCTGTGTGGGCTCAGGAGGAGGGATGGTATAGTGGCTGAGAGCATGGGCTTTGGAGATTCACTTTCCAGGGAAGATGCTCAGCTCGCTGTTTACCACCTATGTGACCTTAGTACCTTGCTTCACTCTGCTCTGAGCTCCCATTTTCTCATGTGGTTGTGAGGATTAAATGAAAGAATAACCTCTATTGAAGAACATTGGAGATGTTGGTAATCTCCATGATCTAATGATCAAGAAACAGGCCACTTGCAGGGAAGAACTTTAGCCAACTAGAGCAGGGGTAGGCAGACTTCTTCTGTAAAGGGCCACACGGTAAAGATTTTAGGCTTTGCTGGCCACAGGGCTTTTGTTGCAACTACTCAATCTTTCTAGCCTAGTGGGTGAAAACAGCCTTAGACAGTATGGAGACAATTGGGCGTCCGTGTGTTCCAATAAAACTTTATGAACACTGAATCTTGAATTTCATATAATTTTCACATGCATGTCATAAAATACAATTCTTCACTTGCTTTTCCCCCTAACCATTTAAAATGTAAAAATAACTCTCAGCTTATAGGCCATTCAAAACATAGAGCTGGCCAGACATGGCCCATGGGTTGTAATTTGACCCTGAACAAGAATGCCCATGGGGTTTTATCCATTGTAAATATATTAAAAATATCATTTGAATTTTTGATTTTGTTTTTACATACTTCCCGTATCTATAAATTGCTTCACCAATTGCATTTCCTAATAAAGTGTTGAAAATATATCTTTTATGAAATGGCTTAGAAGTTTCCTTATTTCTTTTTTTTTCATTTTTTTTTATTATACTTTAAGTTCTAGGGTACATGTGCACAACATGCAGGTTTGTTACGTATGTATACTTGTGCCATGTTGCTGTGCTGCACCCATCAACTCGTCAGCACCCATCAACTCGTCATTTGCATCAGGTATAGCTCCCAGTTCCATCCCTCCCCCCTTCCTCCTCCCCACAATAGGCCCCAGTGTGTGATGTTCCCCTTCCAGAGTCCAAGTGATCTCATTGTTCAGTTCCCACCTATGAGTGAGAACATGCGGTGTTTGGTTTTCTGTTCTTGCGATAGTTTGCTGAGAATGATGGTTTCCAGCTGCATCCATGTCCCTACAAAGGACATGAACTCATCCTTTTTTATGGCTGCATAGTATTCCATGGTGTACATGTGCCACATTTTCTTAATCCAGTCTGTCACTGATGGACATTTGGGTTGATTCCAAGTCTTTGCTATTGTGAATAGTGCCGCAATAAGCATACGTGTGCATGTGTCTTTATAGCAGCATGATTTATAATCCTTTGGGTATATACCCAGTAATGGAATGGCTGGGTCATATGGTATTTCTAGTTCTAGATCCTTGAGGAATCGCCATACTATTTTCCACAAGGTTGAACCAGTTTACAATCCCACCAACAGTGCAAAAGTGTTCCTATTTCTCCACATCCTCTCCAGCACCTGTTGTTTCCTGACGTTTTAGTGATTGCCATTCTAATTGGTGTGAGATGGTATCTCATTGTGGTTTTGATTTGCATTTCTCTGATGGCCAGTGATGACGAGCATTTTTTCATGTGCCTGTTGGCTGTATGCATGTCTTCTTTTGAGAAATGTCTGTTCATATCCTTTGCCTACTTTTTGATGGGGTTGTTTATTTTCTTTAAAAAAGTTTGATTGAGGTATAATTGATATGCACAAAATTGCACATATTTAATGTATACATTTTGATGAGTTTGGATGTATAGGTACACCCATGACCATCACCACAATCGTGGTTACTAAACATATCCCATCACCTCCAAAAATTACCTTTTGTTCTTTTGTGAGTTTTTTTGGTAAGAACGCATAACATGAGTTCTGTCCTCTTGATGTATTTTAAAGTGTACAATAATGTATTGCTAAATACAGGCACTATGTTGTACATCAGATTTCTGGAACTTACTCATCTTGCATAATTGGAACTTTATGCACATTGAAGAACTCTTCATTTTCCCCTCCTCTAGCTCCTGGCAGTTCTTCTATTCTCTGCTTCTATGAGTTTGACTATTTTAGATACCTTATGTAAGTAGAATCATAAAGTATTTGTCCTTCGATGATTGGCTTTTTTCATCTAGCATAATGTCCTCTTGGTTCACCAATGTTGTCACAAATGGTACATTCAGCTTTTGTTAAAAAAAAAAAAACACTCCTCATTTCTTATCAAAACCCCACATGTAAGTCTCACATCTTTCAGGAAGCCCAAGTTCTTTCTCATTTCCTTTTATTGAATTCCTTTCATGGGGTTCACAGTGATTCACAGGTTTATCTTGCTTGGTGTGTACTTTTTCCAATGGAGCCAACATTTGCAATATCAGAAACATCTGGCAGCACTAAGTCCAACTCCCTGTAGTCCAACATTCTGCTGAAGCTGCACGGCAACTGCCAACTTTGGACAGGGTATGCTGTTTCTGCCCCACCCCTCGCCTGGTGTACACATGTCCTCTCCGGCTGTTCCATTTCACTCCTTGTTCGTTGAAGTTGCCCTCCTGCTCTGGTAAGATTTTAAATTTGTGATTCACAATTTAAATTCTGTATCTGCCATTTCATAACTATATGATTGTCTTACAGGTTTTTGTTGAAATTTAAGAAACACAAAATAATGCAAAGAATAATATTACAAAGCTTGTGTATCCACCACCTGAAAATAATAAATATTAACCTGTTATCACTTTGATTCAGATTTTTAAATAAAATATACAGGAAATCCCAGATAGATTTGATAATAATGATATTTTCATTATTATCCATCTCAGACTTACTATCCTTACTCCTTCCACAAACCCTTCTAGAACATTGTTGACACTTTTAGCACTTATGTATTCACAGAAATATATGTGGTATCATTTTATATGTTTTTTAAATGTATAATTTATAAAAATAATATTATTCTACATGATTTTTTCCCTCAATATTATCTATCTGGTACAGGCACGTTTCATGCTATATGGCATGTTGTCATGATATAAATATGCACAATTTGTTTACCTATTTTCTTATCAATGGAAATTTAGGTTATTTCTAGCTATGTGCTCTTACAAACAGTATTACCACATTTTTATGTATGCCTCCAGATACATACATGGAAGAAGTTCTCTGAGCTGCAAGCCAGAGTAGAATTGGTGGATCATGGTGAATTGGCATTATCACAAATAATGCACTCTTAATATGCACCAATATTACAATAATTCTTGCACTATTTTCTGATTGTTTTACATGTTGATTATCTTTGCAGATAGAATGCCAGGGCTTTTTATTTGTTCTGTAAGATTGAGGAAGCTTGCAACTGTGTCTTATTTATTATCCCCTATAGCACTGAACATGATTGTCCTCGTGCGTAGGTGATGCTAAGCAAATATATGGTGAGTAAGTAACTATATTGGACTGGATGGCAAACTATTTAAGAGCAGGTACCGAACTTTATACTTTTTCTGATTCTTCTTATTTTTTGGTTCAGGAATTGACACAAAGTAGGAAACTGAGAAATGTCATGACATTTTAATGACATAAGAAAACACAGTGTCCCTCTTTCCCTTCCCCTCTTATAGCTCTTTTAATTTCCCCATCTTTCCTCCTGTCTAAATCCCCTCTCAAATATCCATCTTCTCCCTTGTTTCCATCTCTTAGATTCTCCGTCATTGCTCAACTCCAGACTCATCTTCTACAGGTTCGCAGACCACATTTTCTCACCCACAGTTGTGGACCTTAAACTTTCAAATCCATTCAAGGGATTTAGTTAGTGTTTGAGAGAAAAATCAAAGTTGTTTGGACATAGGATGATTTCTTTTTGTTCATCTTAGAAATAATTTTCCTTTCTTTTGTTCCTTCTCTTCCAATGCTTTTTAGTCTCTTTTCTTGGTTTTCCTTCCACCATCCTCTTCCCCGCATACTTATTTTCAAGACTTTTAATCTTTGCCGCTTTCCACCACCTTGCTAATCATTGTATTGTGTAACTAACACAGGCTCCACTTGCAGGATTCTCGCTGTTGATCCCCTGCCTATTTCTATTAAGGTCTAGTTCATGTCTGGCCTTTGCTCAATGCAATTCGCCCTGTAGCCACTGACCTCCTTTACCACTAATCCCATCTACACCCTAATGGCAAAACAATCAGGTGGCATAGACACACACCAATAGCCAAGAATGTGGCCTGAATTTCTAGAGGCCAACAGCTGTTATCTGCTGATGTCTGGCCTTGCCACAACTATGCTCTTTCTGCTTTGATTTGAAATCTGTCCTCAGCAGCTTCCTTCATGGAGGGAGGGAAATGAGGAGGGGTTTTTGAGGCAGAGGCAAGAGGAGGCATGAGGAACCAGGCCTTTCAGAGAGAAATGAACTCTTACAGGAACATTTAAAAGATGATTCGGGAGTCCACATGAATCAAGTGTTGTTGTTACAAGAACATTTATTATTTCTTTACTCAACAATACATATTGATAGCCTATTACAAGGCAGGCACTGTTTTAAGAGTTCTAGAAGCTGGGCTAGGGCATAAACAAAACAGTCAAAGTCACTGTTAAGAAGTTTATATTTTAAGAGCCACTTCCATCCCCAGTAGAGGAAAGATCAATTTTGAGTGAGGTTTACTTCAGCTCTGGCATTCATGGAATCAGTTCTATAATCCAATTCTGAGCTTTTTAAATGGTGGTGGTGCTGGTAGTGGTGGTGGTGGTGGTGGTGGTGGTGGTGGTGGTGGTGGTGATGTGTGTATCTGTGTAAAGAAAAGGAGAGAAAAAAATGGGGGAGATAGATAGTGCTAAAGCCTAAGGGCTTCAGGGTACCTCTGACTTCCAAAGATCCTAACCCTGGCAACAGTTTGATTTTTGCTTATTGCCTAGTCTGAGAAAGAATAACATGCCAATGAATCAAAGGAACGTCACAGAATATTAAAAGTGTTACCTCCAGTGAGGCTTTTATTTTCTTACCTACAGATTTTTTTAGTTTTCAAATTTTTCATGATGAAAGTGCATTATTTTTATAATGAGAAAAAGGGAAATCATTTATCAAAATGATAAATTTAAAATGACGTTAAAAAAAAATCTCCCAGATAATGAAAGGGAAGGGTTGCATTTCAGTTTATCCTGATGATGATGTGGGTCACTCTTACTCTACCTTTGAGGTTGTGATCTGAAGGAAGAAAGAGCCTTGACTGTGTACCATCACTTCCCAGTGCTAACCAATGCCCTGACTAAATTAATACTAAATCATTTCAAATAAACATACTACTAGAACCCAGTAAGAGGTAAGAATGGGAAATAGACAAATTCTACTCGTAAAATAAAATTTCAGGAAATCGCTAAATAGTGGCTTCTGATGAAACAGTTCTCTAAATAATTTCTTCAAGGTCATCTGGTTAATTTATGCTGCATTTGTAAGTTATTGTGTATGTTAAAAATTAATGAAAGATTTAATTATGGCAGGGTTGCCTGTGACCTTTTGTGAAATGACTTCATCATAAATCTGCAGGCATTTTAGAACTGTTTTCCAGGTTTGTAATAATTTGCTCTCAAATTAATGACATCCAGCTAGTAAACGGAGTTGAAGCTGGGTGAAAGGATTGAGTCGGGATTTGTAGTTACCTAGCAATGGCTAATTCTGAGTCCTGGATGAAGGTGGCAGAGGAGATGGTGTATGACTCACCGGAATCCACAGCACGTTTAACTATTTGCTTAGAGGAATGAGAAATAAATCCAGTGTGTCGATAGGGAGAAGTTGTGTGTATCCAGAGTGGGTCACTGGAGAGCAGTTGATTGCAGTTCATTTATCTACATATGAATGTAGGGAAACCCCTGGACCGATGGGAGAATTTCTCCTCTTCCCTCACTTCTACCAGGGGTTCTTCTTTATTTGTAAATTGAGGGCCTTTGCCTGCCCTCAGCTTGCTGACTACCCATGAAACCCATTTTAGACTCTATCACCCTAGTATTTCCGACTTTCACCCACACAAGTAGCTCAATGAGCAGCATAGTTAAGCTGTCTCTGGATAGGAGTAGGCTCATTTCATCCTTGTCCCTGTCATTCTAATGATTCATTTGATCCAATAGAGTGAGGGGAAAGGTTGTGCAGGGGAATGCCACTTCTTAGCACATCAAAGAAGATCCTCTGTCTTAGAAGAAACTGGTAGTACACATCTGTAGTTACAGAGAGTAGCAGGCAGGAGTTTGGAAAATGCAGAGCACCCTTTAGACGCAGGAGCCTGGGAGAAAAGCCAGTGAAATCTGGAAAGTCAGTCTTGGCTGAAGCCTTTCCTAGTTAACTGCAGCCCTGGATGTGAATCACTTCTCTGCTCTGCGTTCCTCAAGTTTTCATGGTGCTGCGGTCACATATGGCACACCATGACTCTGCCTGCAAGCTGAAAAAGTTTCCCATGAAGAGCAGTCAGCTTGGAAGAGAGAGCTGGCTGTCAGGAGACTTGGGTTCTAGTTCTTTATGTCCTTGAGCAGGCCTTAGTTTCCCCAGCTAGCATGTGAAGAGGGACGGTCAGAAGCTCGTCCCTAAAGACCTCTCCAGCACTGAAACTTTATAATTCCGTTTGTTCTTTTGTATGCCTCAGGGATTCCCAACTGAAGGCCAATAGCTCAGAGTCAAGTACATCATTCTTCATACAGCAGATGCTTTAGACGTTGAGACAAATAGGGTCATAATTGGAACTTTCTAGATAACCTCTTCTCTGCAGATTTCTCCTTTTTTCCTCCAACTGTACTTTCACTTTTATATATTTCAAGGCATTTCTGCCTTTTATGCAAACAGGCTATTAGGAGCTGGAGATAAGAGGATCCCATTGCCCATACCCCGGTGCCAAACTGTGCAGTTAAATGATTGCTAATGAGTCGTGAAGGACTTAAAAAAGAGTAACAGCCTTGCTGAAAATGCACATTGCTGAGAATTGTTTTAGAATGATTGCTGCAAAACGCCTAAGTTTCACCCCTGGCTTCATCGTTTACTTGCTGTGTAACCTTGTCAGATGAGTCATTTAACTTTTTTGAACCTCAGTTTCCTCATCTGTTAAATGGGAATAATAAATAAAATGAGATGATCCATGCATAGTGGTTAGCATACCCTCAGTGTTCAATAATTTCTCCCTAATGTAGGTAATATTAATTAGTATTATTATTTTTGAGATGGAGTCTCACTCTGTCACCTAGGCTGGAGTGCAGATCTCAGCTCACTGCAACCTCTGCCTCCTGAGTTCAAGCAATTCTCCTGCCTCAGCCTCCTGAGTGGCTGGGATTACAGGTGTGTGCCACCATGCCAAGCTAATTTTTGTATTTTTGGTACAGATGGGGTTTCACCATATTGGTCAGGATAGTCTCGAACTCCTGACCTTATGACCTGCCCGCCTCAGCCTCCCAAAGTGCTGGGATTTCAGGCGTGAGCCACCGCACTTGGCCTAATAATATTAATTATTATTGTTATTTGACTGAGATCTGCTGATCTACTGTTTGCAAAGTCTTATGGGTAGGGATCATGGGGATATAAAAGCATAAGGCACACTGTCTGCCCAAAAAAATAGTTAGACATCCAGCAAAGACAAAGTAAATAATCGTAGTATATAACTATACTAATATTTGTTTTAAATTATTAATTTGTTAATTTATAGCAATCACTATAAAATACAACTCAATATCATGTTAGATACTGCTATTTTCCTCATTTTGCACATGAGGAAAGTAAGTTTAAAGTGTGTAAGGAACCCTCCGTAGTTCCAGGATTGGGGCTCTCATCTGGGCCATCTAATATGAACACTTTTGTGCTTAAGCACTTTATTCTTCAGCCGCTCAGACAATGAATAGATGACAAGCACCTGTGATGCATAAGGCACAACTTACGTGAGTTGGCAAAATTCTAAGAAGTTAAAATCTAGTAAAGAGAATAAGACATTTACGTGCATATGCTATGATTTTTCATACATTTTGGAAGTGCTGTGGGTCATACCAAAAATACAGATAAAATGCTACAGAAATTCAGGGGAGAGTGATTTTATTTTCTTCCGAGGATGGAAAAGAAGCAAGGAGGAAAGATCAGGGAGGATATAATAGAAAAGTAGTATTTGAATTAGAACTAAAAGGAAAAACTTACAAAGAAAATATAATAATCTCAAAACCTGTACAGTTTTGTGGTTATATAATATAAAGACTATAAAACATGCAAGGAGAGATGAAAGGTTTGCAATCATAGGAAAACATTTTGATAAACCTCATTTAGAAACCAATAGACCAAGTAGTCCAAAGGTTAGAATGATTTTGAATATTGAATAACATTATTAGAAAGCTTGATTTAAAGCAGCAATCCCCAACCTTTTTGGCACCAGTTTTCCATGGATGAGGGTGCAGGTAGGGGGTGTTGATTTCGGGAAGAAACTGTTCCACCTCAGATCATCAGGCATTAGATTCTCATAGGGAATGCACAACCTAGATCCTTTGCATGTGCAGTTCACAGTGGGGTTCACGCTCCTATGAGAATCCAGTGCCACAGGTGACCTGACAGGAGACAGAGTTCAGGCAGTAATGCTCGCTCCCTGGCCACTCACTTCCTGCTGTGTGGTCCTGTTCCTAAACATTTAATATATTTTAACATATTGACCATACACTGAGGCAAATACAAAGCCTAGACTACTTTCAAAGAGCTGATTATTATTGAAACCACATTCTCTTTAAATATTTGCAATTAAATTAGAGACTTTAAATAAAATGATAGTGATGAAAACAAAGAATAAAAACCTCACAGTTTTTCATATTCTATGTGACTTCCATGCCCATACTCACGTTAATAAATTTGTATGCCTTTGAAAAGAAAAAGGAAGAAACCTCATATATTTGGAAAGAAAACCATGAGTTCTTTATGATTCATATTGTTTCTTAAAGAGGAAATAAGGATGGTCTCTAGGAAATATTTAGATTTGAAAAACTTTTCTCCTGCCCCTTTTATCCCCCAACCAAAACCTACTATTTATGAATGAGTAGGAGTTGGACAAGACAAGATGTGGGGTAAGCCATCACAAGCAGAGGAAAAGTAGGTTGAGGACTGGGTCTCTTGATGCAGAGGCTTCTAGCCTGAAGACTGGCAGTCCAGTCAAGGCAGTAACAGAAGGAAGAAACTCAGGAAGGGGCTGGCAGAAAGGGGCTGGCAGAGTTGACTTCGCCCTGCTCTGTTTCTGAAGATGTTATTCCAGCAGATGGAAATGGGACAGTTGGTGGTTAGAAGAACTCGAGTTGCAGGTACTGGAGTCTCTGAGGACAGAAAAGAAGGACATTCCAGTTGTGAGTCAATGGCAATACGATATTGTCTTAGTTGAGTTTGATCAAAGATGCACTCAATAGTCAGCCTGCAGTGAAGTCCACTAATATAACTCCCACAGTGCTGTTTGTTCTTCCTTTTCGATGTTTTTTAGTGACTTCCTAGGAACAAATTCTGATTCTTTCTTGAAGGATTGTGGTCAACCATTCTCTTCTTAAAACTTCTCTCAGCTTTTATAACTATGCATAAAAGTTGGCATAATTGGGAGGCTAAAAAAGAATCAAATGACTATGCAGGGGAGAGTCAGGTAACCCAGGGCTGCTCTCCTATAAAGAGGAAAACATCTTTACAGAGCCTAGTCCTCTAATTACATTTAGTGTGGCATTCTTTCCACCTAAATTATAGCAATTATATACAGAGATCCCCTTTGAAATCATTTAATTAGTGAGTAGCTAACCCTCTCTGTGTATAGAATTCTAATGAAGCCTTATTTTTGTGAACCGCCTCCCTCCCTCAAATTAATTACTCCCCTTCCTGAAAGGCTTACTCAGGTCTGAATGGTGGATTAAAGGAGGTGGGTTATTTAGGGTCCCAGTAAATCATATTTGTTTGTGGAAATCCTAGCACAGTCCAGGGTGACAAGGGACAGAGCATTTGCTGCAATTTCTTGTCTGAGATTGTTTCTGTCCTTCTGTAGTCCAAATGATACACAACTCAGCCACATTCTTTGACCCAGAAATAAGGGCAGATGAAGCTATTACCTCAATTTTGGAAGAAGTGAATGATTTTGTTAGATTAATTCTATCATTAATCAACCCAGAACTATTTATTAAGCATCTGTTATATGAAAGAAGTGCCAGTGCAGACAAAGATGAATGACTATAATAGATAAATCCTTTGTGTATAGGGTTACCAGGAGATGGATAGCTTGTATACTTTGAGGTAGATATGGGGGTTGAAAGAAAATAAACTCTTAGAAATGGTCTTGAAAGGGCCACATTCCTTGTAGGCTATTTCTGCAACTCATTCTTTGAACACGTGTCACTGATTTCAAATAATCTTTTATTAAAAAAGATGAATCCTTGAGAGATGAAGTGATTTGCTCAAGGTCACCTAATTAATTTTATGGCAGACCATGTCTAAGAAAAGCCAAGTCTTCTGTTTCCCTGCCCAGTACTCTTGTGACCTTGCCCAGACCACCCATATGTTAACAACAATTCAAGAACACAGGAAGACCGTCTGTAACCAGAGTCATGTTAGCAGTGTAGGCATTTAGAATCAGAGGAGTTTTAGAAAAAGACAGAGATGGCCTCTTAAGTTTGTAGAGTCCAAGAAGAAGGTGAATCTTGAGTGGTTGTCAAAAACTCTCATGAAAAATCCAGGTGGCAAGGTAAAAGGAAAGAGAAAAACGGGAGTTATAAATTTTAATTGATTTTTTTTTTTCTGAAAATCTATATAGTGAGAAATAGCATAGAGAATTCATTTATTTTGTTCCTGTGGTTGGGAGCAACTTCCTCAGGAAACCAAAGGGTAGGCTACCTGTTTCCAAGTGGTCATCTATATTTATATATGAGGTGTTCACTTTCTCCAAGGCTCACTAGGAAGATGTCAAATAAAAAAAGAAAGTCATCTCTACTAAAAATACAAAAAATTAGCAGGGCATTGTTGCGGGCGGCTGTAGTCCCAGCTACTAGGGAGGCTGAGACAGGAGAATGGCCTGAACCTGGCAGGTGGAGCTTGTAGTGAGCCGAGATGGTGCCACTGCACTCCAGCAACCTGTGCAAGAGTGCGAGAGTCCATCTCAAAAATAAAAAAAAAAAAAAAAGAAAGAAAGTCCCAACATATGAAGTTAGTAAGTACCTTGAAAAAGGGACTTTGAGCCAAGCCTATTGAAAGTCCTTGATGAGAAAGTCCTTGGATGAGTCTATGAGGATTCCAACAGTAAAAATGATGATGGTGGTAATAAACATTTGTTGTCTATTGTGATTTTCAAAATTTTCACCCACATTATCTCACATGATGGGGGTTTGATTATGTTGGTGAAAATATGCTTTGAGTTTAAAAGGGGGGCTAGGAATGGGTTTCTGAAAAAGGATGTCAAAATAGTTTATCTTGGTAATTGCAGGGAAGTGGGATTTAATAACAGTGGGTTTGGCCATACTAAGAATTAGTTTCTCTTTGCCAAAGACCTGAGAATGAAATTCCACACTCTAGAATTGCCTTGTTTTTTTCTGTTGGCATTCAATGATCAATTGGCCATTCTTTTTTAAGCAGCTACTGTTGATAGGTTCCATAGGATACAAAGAAGTACTAAAAGTATCCCCAGCCTTAAGAAGCTTTTTAATTAGTTGACAAAAATTTCACCAAAGGTACAGGAAATTTCTGAAATTCTGGATTGGTGCTCTAGAGAAGTTGTTCTCAAAATATGGTCCTAGGGCCAGCAACATCAGCATCGCCTGGGACTTACTAGAATTTCAAATACTTAGGTACCTCAGATGCACTAATAAGAAACTCTGGGAGTGAGACATTCTATGTTTAACAAGCCCTGTAGATGATTCTGATGTAGACGTTGGAAAACCTCTGGTCTAGAGACAACAGGACCATTTGAGCTTCTGAAGAAAGAGCTCAGTGTTGCCAGAGGAATCACAGAGGACTTTTTGAAATAAGTATCACCCGATTTGAGAATTATAGTATCCTTTTAAAGATGCTCCATGCCTTTGGTTCTTCCATCTTAGCCATCTCTTGGGCTTTAATATTCCATTGATACATGAACCACTTTGTTCCCTCCGTAACAGTACTACACGTATGAGGAGTGTGCTGTACCTATTTTGCTGGTAACAGGCTCTCCTTAAGAGGAGTATTTCCAGCAGATGAGAAACTTTTTTCTGGAACTTGTTTATTTTCAAAATTATTATTATCAATTAGAAGCAGTCTGGACTTTCTCTTTTCCTAATTCAGGATCAAGAGGACCTTCTCGGTGTTTATCACTCCAAAGTGATGGACATGGTTTACGATGATGCCCATTTCAATTTCTCTGTTGGTTTCTTACTTCCACAGATCTTGTTGTAAATGTTAACATCTGTTCCTTGGGTATTCATGAAAAGAGAAGAAAAATATTTGAATTGGTTCTTAATTTCATCCCCTGCTTATTTTGTTATGTTTCTGTCCTTTCTTCAGCTTCCATAGGCTCTAATCAGAAGAGCAATGATTTAATGTGATATTGAACAGAATTAGGGAAGCTGGGTCTATACAAAAGAGACCATGTGTCTGAGTCATTTATGCCCCATAGGAAAGGAACCACAATGAACTTTGCTCTTCCCAGAGCTGACAATGGGTGGATTGGTGGGGAATACATTAATGTCTGAAAGTTGCCAGGGGGTTTTACCCCACTGATCTTATTTGGGGCCCATTGAGAAAATGAGCAAAGCTCATAATCCTACCAGTGTTTAAGTGATTAAAATTTTGCATCTGATACACGAAAGTGACTTCAAGGGAGAGCAGACTAGCACACTCCTGAGTGAACATATTAGTGTGTCAGTTTACAGCTTGGGGAAAGACCTGGGAAACACAATATAAGGAAATCTGGGAAGAAGCCAAAGAAATGTACATGAAAGGAATGTACCTGTGAGGACTGCAAAACAGAACAATCTGAACAAGTCTGTAAGTCCTGACTGAGCACCTATTCTTGTGTTCTGTCCTGACATGAGCACTCTGAGATCAGTAATGGATAGCTCAAAGAGTTGGAAAGACCACCAACATGGACATTCTTAGAGGCTTGAGGGTCAGTTAGGCTGTACACATGGATGACGCTTGCATGCTACTCCGTATCTGCCCTGGGAATTGATCAAGCCTGAGCTGGAAGTTTTATGCTTACTAACTTTTGAGCATCTCTTGCTCCTGTTGTTAGAACCTTTGTCTGTTAAAAAGTTCCCTCACAGGCTTGGTGTGGTGGCTCACACCTGTAATCCCAGCACTTTGGGAGGCTGAGGCGGGCAGATCACCAGAGGTCGGGAGTTCAAGACCAGCCTGATCAACATGGAGAAACACTGTCTCTACTAAAAAAGTACAAAATTAGCCAGGTGTGGTGGCACATGCCTGTAATCCCAGGTACTTGGGAGGCTGAGGCAGGAGAATTGCTTGGAACAGGGAGGTGGAGGTTGTGGTGAGCCGAGATTGCACCATGGCACTCCAGTCTGGGCATCAAGAGCGAAACTCTGTTAAAAAAAAAAAAAAAAAGAAGAAGAAAGTTCTCTCACATTTTATAAACTTTCACACTTTTATTTTTGGTTATTTTTTACATGCAAGAGAGCTCCCTAGAATATCCACCTACTGCTCTTCCCTCACTGCACTCTCCTATGTCATGTCCGGGTTAACCAGCCTTAGTTCTTACACCGCATTTTGGGTAGATGAAAGTGGTCTTGGATCATATTGCCACCTGTATTAATTTTCTGTGGCTGTTGTAACAAATTTAGTGGCTTAAAAGAACAGACATTTATTTTCTTGCAGTTCTGGAGTTTAGAGTCCACAATCAAAAGGTCAACAGGCCCCTACTTCCCCTGGGGCTGTAGCGGAGAATTCATTCTTTGCTTCTTCCATCTTCCTGAAGTTCCAGGTGTTCTTTGGCTTGGGCTGCATAACTCCAATTTTGGCATCTGTCTGCACATGGCCTTCTGCTCACTGCATGCTACTCATCTTTGTGTCTTTTATAATGATACTTGCCATTGGATTTAGAGCCCACCCTGATAATCCAAGATGATCTCAACTCAAGACCCTTGATTTACAAGTGCAAAGATGCTTTTCCCACATAAGGTCACATTCACAGTTCCAGGGAATAGGAAGTGGTCATATCTTATTGCAGGTCACCATTCAATGCAGTGCACCATCTTAATCACTCTCTTCTTCAGTGGTCCTTAAACTTTAGGAACTATGAACCCCTTTGAATAATCTGACAAAATATATGTGATTTTTATTTATAGACAAATACATATATGCTGATAAGCACATTTTTATTTGTTTAAAATTTAAGCAGATTCATACTTCACCACCACTACCAAAGCCCATGTACTGTAGATTCAGACACTCAGTCTATATCCTTCTTGAATGGTAGCAGCCAAAAGCAACCACAATTTTCCTGGTGATCTAGTTAGTGTAGAAAAGACCAGGTTATTGCCTCTTTGGTTCTAGATAATATGTATAATTCTGTTAATGCATTTCAAGATCACGTTAAATATTTTATGTCTCCCTGAAGTGTTCACATTGTGTATGGAAACTCTTAAGCTGCTATTATTATTACTATTAAACCTGAAAAGTACCAAGCCCCATTTCATTTATCCAGTACTTATGCAATTACCATGGAGAGGATCTAGCTAACATTTCTCTGGGTTACATCACACCTTATTAAGTTGAGCCTATCTTTAGTCTGTCACGACCTTATTGAGTCTTGCTTCTGCCATTGAGCATATTTAGTGCTTCCTCCAGCTTTATGTCATCAAAAAATTCAATTTCCAATGATGACCATTATTTTCATGTCTTCAAGTCATTAATAAAAATGATGAACAACAAAGAGCAGACAACAGAACCCTGCAGCAGACTACTCACACCTCCCTCTTGGTTGATTTTAATGTCTTAATTAGGTACTGTTCAGTCACGTAATTTTACCGAGTACCTGGCTCATATTTTCTCAATCTTTTTGTCAAGATTCCTATGACAGACCCTGTTCAAATGCCATGCTGGTATCCAGGTAAATCATGTGCTTCACATTTTCCTCTTCTGTCTGCCTAGTAACCTTTTCATAGAAAGGAATGTGGTTAATCTGACATGACGTCTTTTGTAATCCAGGAAGTAAATTTAAACTATTTGGAGTCAGCAGAAATATTTGGTTTAGCATCATTAACATACTGCACTAAGAGTATTCCAGTCAGGGAAGACTTACTGGTGGAAGTGGCATCTGAATACGACAGTTTTGAAGGCTCGATAGAGATAAAAATAGATATCTGTCAAGGTCTTCTCCCACTGTTTTTTTGTTTGTTTGTTTGTTTGTTTCATTTTCCCTTGATGAGCTTATCAGTTTAACTGTCCTCTCTTCAAACAAGCAAAAATGTTTGATAAGAAAGAGCTGTTTTGTTAAAGATTTAAAATGCACTGACTTCTATGTAAAATGAATTCAGAGCTAAGAAATGGAAATAATTTAGTGGATGACCTGGCATTGATGAATTGGATTTGGAAACCACTGGATTTAGCAAGAATACAAGAGAACAGAGAGAACCCAGGGAGAGGGAGTTAGGTTTGCTTTACTCCACAGTGTCAGCTGCCTATGGTGGGTATTCTAGGCTCAGAGCTTCTGCTACCCCATGCTGAGCTTAGAGCCATACAAAACCCATGTAGGTTTACTAAAGGAGAGATCCTGTCTCTCTTTCAAAGTCTGCTTAATTTTCTTTTAGATAAGGCTCTAGAAGGTTTTATTTAACTTTTATCTGAAGCACATTCAAAGTTGATCCTGAGATGTATTGTAAATTGGATGATCTACAAAAACAACTCTATATTCTTCCTCATTCACAAGTTTTGTCAGTCTCTACCTTTCCTATAAGCATCCTCATCTTTTAAAGAGCATAAGAAAATGACCCAGGAAGAGAGTTAATCTTGTAGATGTTACCATAACAGTATCCAAACTTGGGCAGAGGAGAATCCAGGGCTGGTAGTGTGATTAAGTCTTGCTGAAATGGAAGCCATCCAATTCCTTGAAAGACTTCGGTTGTTTTAAGTTCGCAGCATGATCGGTCTCCCCTTTACATCACTATGATAGATGTCTTGCATTGTAATTGCAAGACATGCCACCCGAGTAGAGTATGGATGATCAGTCTTTTTTTTTTCTATTTTTCTAGAGACAATTGATCATTCATATTTATAGGGCAATCAACTGTTGGGCTTTGAAAAGGTCAGTATTGATTATCTAAGTCACAGATGGTGTGCTTCTTTACTATACATAAATATGAGTTCCTTTTATGAGTCTGCTGTGATTTTTTTTTTTTCTTTTCAGGAAAGGAGGAGGGAGGATAGGTATTTATGTGCGTTAAACAGTGGGAATTTCAACTAACACACTTAAATTCAACCAGGACTTTGCAGTTGGCAAAGTTGTACTTTAAATTAGCAAATTCACTCCTTCTACCCCAACATACATATGTATACTCCACTTTACAGATGAGGAAACTGAGTCCCTGTCAGTGGACATGGGTAGGTAAAATGCCAGTGCTTGCATTAAGGAGAAATGGGAAGACTGTTTATCTAAATCTGAACAAGGGTTTTATATGGGTGGTGAGTTTGAGACTCCCGATTCCAATTTTTTTCTTTACTGGGCTTTCTATATTTTAAATGCTTCCTGTAATAGACATATATGACTTTTGTAATTTAAAACATGATCGATTTAAAACCGACTGTGAATGACATGCCAGTTGGTTGAGTTGTATGGATAGTGGGCTTTCTCCTCAATGGCCCTCAAGGAACTCACTTTGGAAGAACAACTAAAGTCCAGGCTGCAGTGAATCTCTATCTCCTTCCCAGTTTCTGTGCATTAGTGACTGACTATGGGACCTTCTCCACTTGTCTCTCCTACTCCTCCCCTAAACGCTTAGAGTTTTTGGCCACTTCAGCCTCCGCTCCGAATGGCAATTGGTGAAAGTGGACTACAAATCTATCTTCAGCCGGCATTGCACCAAAGAGGACTATCAGACCTGGCACCTGCTCAATCAGGTACACCCCAGGGAGGTGGACTGCTGGCTTCTAGGAGGAGGAGCTAGTGCAAGCCCAGTTGGGTCTTATCTGAGCCTTCCTGTTTAGGGGAGGAAGGTAGTGGGTCATCTGAGGTCATGGGTGTGGATTTGAAGAAAAGGGTGAAACACACTCAGGTCCAGTAGGGCCAGATGATATTTAGGAACCATCTCGCACCCTGGGATCCTATCTACTAATTGAAATCACTGAGCTGCCTGGGGGAAAGGTGATGATGATAACCTGGGGTTTTAGCTCTCTCCATGGAGAAGTGAGCTTTTTACAGCTAGAAGACCTCCAAGAGTTGCTCATTTTATCTGCCAATGTGGAGGGCGAGAGCATTTCTCAGACTGGCGTGAAATAAGGGCCCCAGAGCACTGGGAACAGGTCCACTGAGAAAGGGTGTCGGGGTGAGTAGGTATAGGTATAGCAATGGTAGCTATTTACTGCTGTGAGAAATAAGCAGGCTTCTGCATTCTTCAGAACCACTGGGTTCTTGTAATTTGTATCAACTTCTCCTTTTTTTTGTCCTTGACTGGGAATTAGGATTTGGGCATGGTCATTTATCATAGAGAGGGAACATTTTGGGTCAACTTCAATTTCCCTCTGAAGATGATATGAAAAATGTGCCAGAAATGGGCTCCTTTCCACTAGAATTTCTACTGAAGCCATTTGGGCAAATGCCTGGTGGTCTGCAAAGATGCCTGGAGTCCTCACATTCTCCATGGAGGTGGAGCAGAAACAGGATAATGTAGACATCACTGACTTGGGTGGGTGGAGGGTAGAAGTGGGCCCACCTCCCGTAATGTTCCTTTTATGTAGTAGTAAAAGATTAGCACTTATTCTTGAAACTCCTGGATCATTACTGAGAATGAGACTGCTACATAAAGTACCTAAATGAGAATGAACAGGCTAATGCTTCTTGTTGACAACTGGTTTATTTCACCACCTTTTTGTTTTTCTGTCTCTCTCACTATGGAATTTCTCTCTAAGGGAGAGCCTTGTGTCATGGGAGAAAGGAAAATATTCAAGAAACGTAAGCCAGGAGCTCAGTGTGCCCTGGGCCGAGACCACTCAGGATCAGTGGTCTCAGAACCCTGTGTCTGTGCCAACTGGGACTTCGAGTGGTGAGTTCTTTGGCATTTTATTACCAATTCCAACCAGGTCTTCACCTGTCTGTGGGGTGGGGTGGGGTGAAGATGAAGTTAGGAGAGGAAGCATGACACAGAGATGCGAGGTGTATCTGCTGGCCTGTGGGTCCAACCATCCCGGTTACTGGGCCAGATGGGAAGTCTGCATCCCTGGAAGGAGGACAGGCTGAGGCATTTTCACAGAGAGGGTCACTACTCCATCAGAGCAGCATCTCCAGGGGGGGCTTCTTCTCATCTGCAGTGAGCAGCTGTATTGGAAAGTACTGGAGAATTTGGGCCGGGCACTGACAGAGGTTAGAGAGCTACTGCCTTGCTGTTGCCTCCAGCCACGTGCACGCTGTGCTCTTCCACGTGACCTCTCTCTTATTTTCTTTTTCTCCCCCTAGTAACAGCAACAGAGAACAACTTTAAATCTCACTTAATGAAATTCAGATCTCACCTATAGACAGTTACTCCCAAATTTCCAAATATTTACCTCTAGCCCTGGCCTCCCCCTTCTCTTGGTTGGACACATTTGTGTCTGGCTGTCTACTCAGCATTCATCTCCTCTTGGTTCACTACCAGGGATATCAAACTTAAGGCAGCCAAAGCAAAGCTTTTCTTGAATCCCCCTCATTGGAAGGAGTCCCTTGCCCAGTTTTTCCAACTGCAATAAAACACACAGCTATCCACTCAGTTGCCAGAAGGGCTTGGTTCCTCCTTTTCTTTCACTGTCAGATCCAGGCCATCTGCAAGTCCTTGCAGTTTCTACCCCCAAAACACATTCTAACTCAAAGCACTTCTTTCTATCTCGCAGCTGTCTGTATCACTCCAGGAATCGAACTCTCTCCACATCTACCCTTGTCACTTAAAATTCATTCTCCTCACAACAACTGAGATGGTATTTTAAAAACTCAAACCATATCTTACCACTATTACACTTAAAATACTCCAGTATCTTTCCCCTCCCTTAAAATACAATCTGATCTTCTTTCCTTAGCTTCCTCCATTGTGGGTGATTTGGCCCTGCAATTACCTTCATGTCTAAATTCCTTACTGTTTTTACCGTATTCACTGTATTGCAGCCACATTACCATCTCCTGCACCTTTATTAATCCTGGCTCATTCCTAGCAGAGGGAGCAGAAAATGCAAGAATTTCTTCCAAATCTTAGCATGACCGGCACCTTTGAGTCACTCATGTCTCAGCAAAAATATCAGCTTCTAAGAAATGCCGTCTGAGACCACCTAATCTCACCTATACCCTGGCACAGTCTAGCATATCCCTGTTCTATTGTCTCCTTAGTATTAATTGCCATACAAAACGAACATGTTTTTGATTGTTCTACTATCACCTATCTTTCTCCAGTAGAATGTAAGTGCTGTGAATGCAAGAGTTTTAGACTTCCCTTGCGTCTGCATCCACAGTGCCTGGCCTGTGGTAAACATTCAATAAATAGTTGTAGCATGTTTCTGAACGTCATTCCTTTTAGGAGGGTCAAAAACCTCCCCAATTCTGGGAATGGGTACATAGGACTCTGATCCCAGCTGGATGAATTCTTCCTCTGCATCACAATAAAAAGCTAAAGTTCAATTTGAATATTTTGGTAGCCCATCCCAGCTTTGTCTTTGTTAAAAGACAAAACTAAGGACTTGGACATTGGCCTTTAAACTTGGGAGGGGCAGGGCAATGATAGAGCTGAATTTGGGCTTCTCTGGCATCAAATAGCCAAAGTAAGTCCAAGCGGGCACAGAGCAGCTGCCCCTGAATGGCAGCCTCACGCCTTCCAGCCTCATTTAATCCAGCTGGTTTTTTAGCTTGATTTGTACTAGAAACTATCCTTGGTTTCCCACTTTCTGCTAAGAATATACCTGGAAGCCAGAGGAGTGACTCTGACTGCTCTCCACCTGTTCTTCATCCTTAAACTCATACCTGGGAAAGCATGGCTTCAGTGAAATTCATGAAAATGAGACATGCTAAATGGAATGTAAATTTGATTAGCAGGGTCCTTTCTGTGACCATTTTGAGCCCTTGGGAACAAAGTATATTTTCACATAGTGAAAAATATTTTCAATTATTAATCACAATTAAGCAAAAATAGTCATAGCAATGAGTGCAGTAGTCCACTCAAAATTATGGCTTGTGACATATTGATGTCAACCTGAATATTCAGAATATTAATTTCAGGCTTCCTTATGTCCTTCTGCAGACTAACTCCATTGAGGCATACTGTCTTGGAATTTGTCATGGTACATATTCTCCTGTGTCTCTGTGTGCTATAATAGACCCTCACCCATTGCTGGGTAGCATCACAAGTGACAAGAAATAAGAACTGTAAAATATTTTCTCATCAGTAATTCCAGTAACATTTACTGGTCTGGGCAAAATTTCCAGCACTGATAGTCACAGTTTTTGACCTTGGCAAATTTTCTTAATCTTCGTGACTTCATCTCTACAGCTGCAAAATAAAAATACATAACATCTACCTCACCCGATCCTAAGGAAGAATGAATGAATTAATATACTAATATACATCATTAATGTAGATAAGGCGTTTATCCTACTGACGGACAACATAGAAATACAACATATGCTAGCTATTGCTGCTGCTGTTGCTGCTGTTGTTATTCTTATACCCTAGGGTTAAGTGGTCCCTATGGTATTTTTGCAAGTAAACCAAAGTTTATACATCCAAATAAGCACTGTTTTCAGAGTAGTATCTTGGGGTTGTATCCATTTACTTAGATACTGGTGGCCTTGCTCAAAGTATTTCTGAACGCTTCTTTAGGGAGTGCTGTCAGAATCCAACTATAAGTAAAGCATGGTGGGAGAGGTGAGGGGGAGCCTTTACCAGGCCTTCTGTGGGTCTCATACTTGCACTGGTAGAGGTACCATGTGGATCCAAGACCCTGTAATGTCAGAATCTTTATTATTGCCATTTTAATGAGAATAAACATCTTGGATATAGGTTACTTGATCGAAGTTACATCCCCGGGAGAAAATGAGCCGGGGTTCAAGTGCAGATCTAGTTAAATTCACATTCTCTCCTCCACACCCTGCCATTTCTCAAGAAATCAAACAAGTCTTTATTATTTTAGATTCATTTTGCTTCAGAAAAAAAAAAGAGTTTCCAACTTTAGTTACTCTAAAATTAAAACTCATCCCCAAATGACTTGGGTTTACTGCTGTTGATGAAATATAAGGTAGAATATTTCCTTAACACTAAAACAATTTCCGTTGAAGTAGTTTTGACCATTGGTACTAGAATCATAATAGGTGTATGGTCTTCAAAAATATTTTATAGAATTTTTTTTGATATATAAGGTGGTGTATGTTTGCATTTCTATAACCAATCACACCTCATATTAAAAAGAATATAGAATAACCACTTGAGTAGAGTGGAGATGTAGACAAGGCTTGATGCTGGGTTTGTGGTCATAATCTCAGAACACACACACACAAAATATCACATGGCCTATAAAGTTTTTTTTACTACTACTGAGTAGAGGAGAAGTTGTTTTTGATTACTGAAATTTCTGAATTATTTACAGTGATTTTTGGGGGGACAATGAGACTGAATATTTGAAATTGTCTTCTTGTTTTTAAGTTAACTTCAATAAGCATAGTGATTGGTTAAAAGATACAGTTTTTCCATCAAATGCATTTTGTCTGTTTGCTGGTCTTTAATGCTAATGCTAGAAATCAGCATATGGTCTATAGCCTTGTCCCCTTCTCAGTGGTCCTCTCTAGCAGGAAGTATTATTAGCAAAGGCATCTGAAATGCCCAGTGCAGTTAGTACCAGTGATTATCATGCACAGTCCATTTAGATGTTTCCCTAGGCCAAATCAGGGCAGGTTCATTTGATTGATCTAGGAAAAGTTCAAGCCTCAGAGACAGCAGAGAGAGGGTATCACCTAGTTCAATCAGTTTGGGAGGGAAGAGTAAAGACTGCAGAGGATGGATTAAATGTCTTCACATTGGTGGAAGAATTGAGGAATGCAACCTGGATTCACCGAGGGAAGATATCTTTTACCTCTGTCCCTCTTCTGCAAGAAAAGAGGAGGTTTTCTAGATTCTCAGAAGCATTTATTCGTAGCAAAACATTCACTTCCACAACTTTCTCCAGAGCAAGTATCAGTAATAAATATGAATTCTGCATAAAGATCGATGTTTCAACATAAGAGCCTCATAAATCCGCCAGCCTCAAGCGTACCCTAGAGAGCCACTTTGCAGCAACCTCCATCATGGCGCTGGATAAGGACCAGGAACAATCCTTATTGAGAGTAAAGGTTATTAGAGAACATCAGGTAGTCAGAAAAGGTGCACGAGGGGGCTCCTCTAAAGTCAAAGGAGGGCTCTTGAGAGGGAGTAGCCCTCCAGGAGACCTGAATTCACTTGTTCAGTAAGAAACCGGTTGAACCAGAGATTATTATGCCCAGGAGTTCTTTTCTTTCACTCATTCACCTAACCTCTCTCTCAACAAAAACTTTTACTGAGCACCTACTATGTAGCAGATGTTTTACCAAGTCTTTGAGATGAATTATCTTAATCTTCTCAATGAACTCCCAGAAGGAGAGTCTGCTATTTTAGACATTTTACAGATAAAGGAATGGAACACAGAGATGTTAAGTAATTCACTCAGGATAATATTATTCTGACTTCAGAGTCCTGAGTCTTATTATGTTTTACAGGCTACCTCCATGTCCCATACGGCACTACGTCCACAAAGCAAGTTTATCGAGTGGTGATGTAGCAGACAGGGGAGGAGATTTGGGGGTGTCACAGCACATACATTCAGATGTATCCGAAGTACATTAATCTAGTGGCTCCCCAGAGTCAGCTTGAGTACTCTGCATGTGGAGCACGAGCAAGGATGTGTTTCCACAGTGGACAAGTCAGAGGATAAACAAGACAATAAACAATGTATACAAAAGAGTTATTGCACTAAAAGAAGGCGTAGCAGAAAATAATGAGTATAATGCTGAATTTTATTGTCCAAAGCTATCATAGTCACATGTGGTTATTTGCATTAAAAGGAAATAAAAAATGTTATTCCTTCATTGCACTAGTTAGGGGCTACCATAT
Source organism: Colobus angolensis palliatus (assembly GCF_000951035.1). NCBI lineage: Eukaryota > Metazoa > Chordata > Mammalia > Primates > Cercopithecidae > Colobus > Colobus angolensis. The sequence goes on along the minus strand of NW_012117821.1, from coordinate 4,612,427 downwards.
TAGCTTAATATAAAATATTTCTCTTATAATAGAAAGTTCTATTGAACAGCACTGGTTCTGACTGTATGTGCTATAGATACACAAAACAAAGAGAACAAACAGATCACTGTGGACTGAAGTAATCATGGAAGACTTCCTGCAGGAGGTGGCGATGGGACTATGTAGACTTCCTGCTGAAGAAGAAAAGAAAAATAGGCAGTACTTCAAAGAAATAAATAAGAGACTGAGAAAACACAAAGAAAACATAAACCTAAAGAAAACAGATATATAAGAAGGTTGTTGGTGAGTAAAGGGATAAGGCAGATGGACAGCATGGAATTAAATTAGGAGACATATTTGAGGAATGATTGTTGGATTTTCCAAGCAATTTCTGAAATGGTTTGGATATAATTGTAATTTTTCTTTACGGCTGTATTTGGGCTTATGTCTTAGCTAAATGATGATGTTAATGATTAATCCATTGTTTTGGTTGCTCTTGGGCCTGCTTGTGTTTGTTGAGTGCTCAGTCCATGCCTACCAAGAACCTCTATCTGCCTAATCCCAAACCTACCATGCTATCCTGCCTGCTACAGTGGAACAGGGTGCCTGTAGATCACTAGTATTGGAATCTCAACTGGCAGATGGGAGGATGGAGAAATGGGAATCAGGGAGGCTGCGATATGGCTGTGAGTGGTCTGAGAGCCCCTGCAGCTTGTCTGGAAGAGACCATGACTTCTTGGTTGGCTCCAAGAGTCTCAGAATGTCATTCCTGGGGACTAGGGGTCTCCTTGATGAGCCCCATGGGATTGGACTCATGCTGAACAGGGATCAGGAGTCTCCATTATCACCTCTGCCACTGCCAGCTGTGTACAATCTTTGGCATAGTCATTTCTCCCCTTTTTGCTTTTCTTTTCCAGTCTGCCAACTTAGGAGATTGGATCCAAGAATGAAACTATCCCTTCCTATTTTGACACGCAGAGGTTTATTATTAATTATTATTATTATTATTATTTCTACACTGTCCTGGCTATCCCTCCTTTAGAATCTAAGCCTTTTCCCTGGATGGAATTTGGAAGACATACAGGTTCCTAGAAATGAAAAAGTTGTTCCTAAACTTTTAGAACTTCTAAAGCTGTTATAGTGGAGAAAGACAGAGAGGTGACTTATTTCTTGAAGGAAAATGTGTGTATGTTTGCAGAATCTGCGGCAGCAGACTTCCCCGAGGCAAATCAAACTTTCTGGTGCATTCTGTCCAAACTTCACAATTCAACAGAAAAATGCCTTTCCCCAGGAAGCTGGAGCAACAGCTGGAACTGCTTGTTTGTCTAATCATGCAGACTTCGGAGCTAGGAAGGAGGTTGGGCTGTATGAGATATTTTAATATACATTTAGGAGAAATTAATGAAGATGTCCACAGCTTGGAGGCAGCCAGTTTCCACTAATGTTGTTAAATATTAATGAAATTCTTTTACTCTTTGGGGCAAAGCAGCATGCCTGGTGCACCTTTTAAAATTACTGCATTGCTAACAGGTAGCAGAGCTGAACAGAACTGCTAAACACAGTTACATTTAGCAAAGACCATTAAGATGTTTCTTTCATTCTTAAAATTGCTTAAGAGAGAGCACCTTTCCTTCATAGGAAGGTAATCCCTAAGGTTAGTAGGACATTCAATAGATTTACCTCAGAAAACAACTAGAGAATTTTTGAGAAGGTAGTAAGGATACACCACAGCCCAATGTTTCCACAGATAAATAATGCTTAGAAATAAGTAATTCAGGCCAGGAACATGGGCTCACGCCTGTAATCCCAGTACTTGGGGAGACTGAGGTGGGCAGATCACTTGAGGTCAGGAGTTTGAGACCATCCTAGCCCACATGGCGAAACCCCATCTCTACTAAAAATACAAAAATTAGCTTGGCATGATGGTGGGTGCCTGTAATCCCAGCTACTCGGCAGGCTGAGGCAGGAGAATCACTTGAACCTGGGAGTTGGAGGTTTCAGTGAGCTGAAATTGCATCACTGCACTCCAGCCTGGGTGACAGAGCGAGACACCATATCAAAAAATAAAAATAAAAATAAGAGAGAAATAAGAGATCCAGCAGTGTGCTGATAAATATTTAACTGCTGGCTCTCTGGAAACAAACAAACTAATACTCCCTGATTAATGGTATCTGCTGATCATCATACATATTCCCATCATGGCAGATTTCAAGCTACCAACCTGACATGAGTGAACACAGAACTGGGGAGAGATAGCTAGTACCACAACATTATATAATATTCCTACCATACAGATACATGACTGTAAAGCACCTCAATAGCATGGACGTTAGAATGATAGAATAGTTTTTATATAATATAGTATATATTATATATAATATTAAAATATAGTAATCAAGATTATATGTTTTAAGTATTACCTTTGTAATATAATTTATATAATTGAAATTTCATGCAATTTCATTTTTAATAGTGGCTTTGTTTAACAACCACTAATTAGCTTGCAACATTTCTGAGATGTTAACTGTGAGCTCTCATGGGCTATTACAAGCTGGCACAACATTGAGTCCATATGAACTGTCAGGCTGAGAGATCTCCAGTAGTTAATCAGGAGGCTTGGCCAAAACATTTACTTGGCAGAAATGTCTCTTTCTCCTTCCTTCCTTCCAGCTTCATTTAAACATGCCAATATCAAGACTGATCTAAAGTTCCACCTTTCTATGTAGCAATCCATGATTCTTGTCACATTAACTCCACAGGAATCTGTTGGGCACTTGTGGCGACTCTCTGCAGTCCACACTGTAGCATCAGTTATGGGCTCACAGTCTTCCTGCAAAGACAGATGTAATGGCGACCATGTAATGCAATGGGATAATTTTTTTTTTTTTTTTTTTTGAGACAGAGTTTCGCTCTTGTTGCCCAGGCTGGAGTGCAGTGGTGCAGTCTTGGCTCACTGCAACCTCCGCCTCCTGGGTTCAAGCGATTCTCCTGCCTCAGACTCCCAAGTAGTTGGGATTACAGGCGTCTGCCACCATGCCTGGCTACTTTTTGTGTATTTTTAGTAGAGACGGGGTTTTACCATGTTGACCAGGCTGGTCTCAAACTCCTGACCTCAGGTGATCCACCTGCCTCGGCCTCCCAAAGTGCTGGGATTACAGGTGTGAACCACTATGCCCAGCTGCAATTGCTTTCTAATGTAATTGGAATTCATTTACCCAATAAATATTTAATGCCTGAAATGTCCTAGGTACTGTTCTAAATTCATATTGGTCAAAAATAAACAAACAAATAAAAGCTGACGAATATCTCTGCTCGTTTGTAGCTTCCATTTATAGTTACCAACAGGTTATGACCCCAAAGATTTTGTCTGGGGAACCAGCAATGGCGTTCTATGACCTAGATATTAAAGAAGGATAAGTAGGAAACTACCAAACATAGAAAAAAGTGGAATGCTTCAAGCCTGAGGGATTACATAGAAAAAGATAAAGAGGGTTGAAAAGGTTGGCTAGAAGTCTTCAGTTAAGAGTTTGATGGGAAGCTGGGTAAGAAGGTGGGGTGGGGTCAGACCGGGAAGATATTGTGTGTGATCTCATTAATCAATTGGTTCTTTCTTGGCTGTACTGTTTAGTGCTGTGCTGCATATTGTTTTATTCTGTTCTTTAGTCGTGTTTGGGGTATGCTGTATCTCTCTCCCCTAAAGACTGAAAACCCTTTGAGGACAGGGATTGTCACACCTTTTTAAGTTTATTACTATTATTATTATTATTATTATTTTACAGGGCAGGGCACATATTGAGTTATAAATAGATGTGGAATTAAATTTAAATTTTCAGTCCCCTCTCCCCTTCTTTCCTATTGTAGATACACACACAGACAGTTTGCCTCTGTTTTCACTGGACTTCCACAAAATCTTGGCTCAAAGAATATGCAGGAAGCAGAAAAAGAAAGGAGCTGTGGGTTCTGAGAAAGCAACTTCTTTTCTGCTGCTTTATGTTTTATTAACACTTAATGGATTAATATTTATATGTCCAGTTCATTTTGCCCCATCGGTGGGTTTCAGAAAACCCTACGATGCTTAACTTAGAAACATGAATTCTGCCAAGTGAAGCTACCCTCAATGACCTCTGCTTGGCTACAATAGCAATAATCCCTTCTACCTACTTTATTGTTCTTCTGCTTTGACATTTACACACCCAGGAGGCTTCTGAAACTCCAAGAAGTAGGGAAACACCTTTGGACTTCAGATAGGGGACCTCCTTTTCTATACTGCTCTGTTACTTTTCTGTTTTTCATCAGGGAGAAAAGCGGAAAGAAATGGTAGCGGACTTTCTTCATTTTATTATGGCTAGGATTTTAAAGAAACACACAAAAAAAGCTACAGTGTAGTTTTATTTTACTTTTAGGGAAATAGGGGCCTTTGTTTTATCTTGTCAGGAAGAGTTTGACCGACTCTATGTGTCCATGTGAATGGACATGTATATACTTGTTTCAGAGAGGGTAAATCATTGTTTTTGTTGTCATGTGCTTATTTCAATAATTCTGCTGTGACTTAAAATGTACTTTTAACAGCATCCCCCACATTTACTCCCAAGCCAATATACCTGCCACATTATTTATATCAATACCTTTTTAAACCTAGAATTTCTATTTGCTAAGTTGCTACTTTGTTCTGTCAACTGGACTCCAAATGACATGGAATTATTTAAAAGGCTAAAAGTTCACTTTCAAAATATGAATATTTGTCCTCACTGGGGATATTTAAAACAATGTGTTATGACTTTCTGGATGGCAATAGGGACATGTATATGTTTGTGTGTACCTGTGGTTATTTTAACATTTGTACATATGTACTACTATGCAATATTCATTTTCCTGACAGTGACTATGGGTATGAGAGACATGGGGAGAGCCAGTGTGTCCCAGCTTTCTGGTACAATCCAGCATCCCCATCAAAGGACTGCAGCCTTGGTCAAAGCTACCTTAACAGCACTGGGTAAGTAAAACACCTACAGGAACTCAGCTCACTGTTTTCCTGTTTCTCTAAACTAGGACAAAAGGACATGCATTGCTATTGAATACAATGGAGTGAAGATAGAGTCTGTTTATAACAAATGGCATTTGAGGGGAAGTGAGGAGTTCTTTAGCTGAGAGTACTTATTTGGGGAGCATCAGAAGAGATTTCTGATCAACCAGATTTCAGTACCTTTTGATATTTACTTATGATAGACCATAGTTATTGTTTTAGTTAATCCTTCTCTTCTGGAAGGACATGTAGCTTATTCCTTGACACTCAAGTGAATTAAATTAATACAAGTGATGTGCAGATATTACAGTACTTTCTAGTGAAAGATGAATTGAAACTCTCTGACACTGATGCTGAAAACTTAAAATGAAAATTCCAAAGTTCCATTCTAGGAATTCCTGGAATAAAAATGTCAAGGACCCTTTTCAGGAATTCTCAAATTACATGCATGTTTATCTCTTTGTTCATGTATCAGTTACTCTTTCGGATGCTTGAAAAACATTTTCTTGAAGTTTTGTTGTCTTTCTCTTTCCTTTGCTGCCTCTATAACCAAGAACAGATTTGGCAAGTGGATGGGTGGTCTAAGACAGCACCTCTCAAATGTTAATGTGCCTATCAATCATCTGGGGATCTTATTAAAATGCAGTTTCTGATTTGGGAGATCTGGAATGGGGGTGAAATTCTTCCTTTCTGTGAGCTCCCATGTGATGTCGATATTGCTGGTCCCTGGACCGCTCTTTGAGTAGCAAGGGACTGAGTTGTTCTGGACACCAGTCTTAACTCTCCCAATGGATCTTCTGTCATCTCAGTCAAGTTATTCATCTTGATGCTTTTGCCATAGTTAGTTGTAACATAGTGTTGGTACTATCTACCTAACTGATGTCAACAAAGGAAAAAATAAGATGAGAAAGAAGTGCCGACTGGTCTGAGATACTCTGAAATGCATGTCAACTATTTAGTTCTGGGAGGGCTCAAGAATCTTTGCTGTTATTTAATTGTAGGAGTATAGTTTAGGGACTTAAGGCATTCAAATTGCAGATCCAACAGCATGAACTTAAAGAGATTGTGGTGTCAGAGAACAAAGGGCCAGGAAGTTTGAGGAAAGGGAGTATTATGGGCACACGTGATTAGTTGGGCCACCAAATTCCCAGCGAGGGCCTAGGCTGAATGTGATTGCAGGTTAAAAGAGAATTGTAAAAGAATTGAATTAAAACATTTCATAGGATCCTGTGACATGTGTAGGTACACCACATTTTAAGCAACTTAGGTATGCCAAAATCCCAAATAGCTAACAAAATAATTCAGGAGAATGAAAGGGAATAGCAATTAAAAAAAAAAAAAAGAAAACAAATATGCTACAGATGTCGACCAATAACTCCAGATTGTGTAAATGTTGGCTTATGTTTACAAATCATCAACTAGCTTGAGTTAATGGCCAACTGAACTTGAAGAAGAAAAGTAGATGATATCAAGTTTGTGTTAGGACGTGGTACCCACTGAAATAGCTATCATCAGTAAAAACTGAGTATCTTGTAACTATACACCCTGAGAAAGTATAAATTGATTACAAATCTTGACTCTCTAGACCAGTGATGACCAAATTAACTATAATGTGAGGCATATATGTAATTTTAGATTTTCTAGTAGCCACATTAAAAATGTAAAAAATAAGGTGATATTAATTTTAATAATGTTTTCTTTAACCCAAAATTTCAAACATATTATCATTTCAGTTGTCACACTAATGACATTTCAAGTGCTCAGTAGCCACAAGGTGAGCTACCATATTGGCTACCATACGGACAAGTGGTGCTATGTTAACCAGAATAACTTTAGATCCATTATAAGCTCAGTTGACAAAAATGATGTATATATGCAAGATATTATATCATAATTTGATCTAAGACAATAATGACATACAACATTTGCTTAATATCCCCTGGGATCTCTGAATGGAGGTGTAGTTCAGCAGTGGGGTGGCAGAGGGGATCCAGGGAAAATGTCAGGAATGATGGAAGACCATATCATTCAAAAAGAATTATAAATTTCTCTGTTTTTGAAACCATCATAGGAAGGCAAAATAGATGGATTTGTTAATTATTCTTGACATAGTGAGTGAAAGAAGACAAAATGTAATGAGCATGTAATGGTGATGATGATGGTGATAATAATGCTGCTGGTGATGATGGTGGTGATGGTCATAGTGGTGGTATGTTTCTTTCATGTGGTTTTACCAGAACATTTGTGTGTTCAGTGCAGCCTTATAGACGGTCATGTGCCTGGAAATATGCCCATCATGCAGATTAGGGTTGTAGGAAAGCTCTTGGCTTGACTTCATGTGTTGGGGTTGGTGGGCAAGGAAGATGACATGGTGTCATTGTACATAATGATGTCCTTGTCACAGAAAGTCATAGTGCTTTGTCAGGTGATTTTCCCATGCCTATCTCTTCTATAAGATAATTTTACATGGTGGCATAGTGAGATTGAATAGGAGTTTCAAATTTATGTTTCTAATCTGGTGTTTATGCTGAGTGAGAAATGAAATATTAGCAAGGAGAAAATAAAATGTGCTCTGAAATAGCCCAGTGGCTCCACAGCAAGGGCTATTAGGCATTAGGGGAAGAAATGATGCCCTGGAGGAATAGGGAAGATAGGTAGCAGCCTTCTGATTAATCAGAGTTAGGAAAAGTTTGATGTTCTGCCTGCTTTCTGGTACAGAGAAAGCTGGAGATGGCCTCTGGGAGATAGAAACAGGTTTGTCCCTCACAAGTAGAAGCACCTGCTTTTCCTGTTTCCCTAGTCCAGTGAGTCTGCCTCCTCTTTTGTTGTGTGTGAGTCAGACATTGATTTTTCTTGTCTGTTTTAGACACTGATCCAATCTGTGGCTCGCCAGGTAGGATCAATAATAACGTTTAAGGAGCTACTCTTCCCAAGATGGAGGGATAGCAGGTCCTCAGCATTTGTTCAGCTTCGTAAATGTTTGTCTGTCTTCTTTGAGACTTGGTTTCTAGGGGCTGCTGTGTGAAGCACCTGTTTTGCTCTTGCTCTCTTACATTCCCTTTATCATACACACACACACACACACACACACACACACACACACACACCAGCAACAACACACTCGACACAAACCACTATCAATTGTCAATTCTACTTAGGTATCGGCGGATTGTGTCCAACAACTGCACAGATGGGCTAAGGGAGAAGTACACCGCCAAGGCCCAGATGTGCCCTGGAAAAGCCCCTCGGGGCCTCCATGTGGTGACGACCGATGGGCGCCTGGTGGCAGAGCAGGGGCACAATGCAACTTTCATCATCCTCATGGAGGAGGTAGGTGCTCGACTGGTTCTCTGAGGTCAGAACTCCCAACCAGACCATTCCCAGAATGGAAAAAGAAGATCTTACATTCCCAGAGACCCCTGCACCAAAGTCAATGGTGAGAAGCTGAAACTTCTGGAAAGAAGACAGACAAGGGTGAAAGAGGGCTTGGGGTATTTACTGACCTTTCTCCCTTTATCCCACAATAAAGACCCAGTCTGCAGTGGGAGCCCACTTGCCTCTGGAGCATGCAGATGTGGATATATTCTTCAGGGTCTCCATTAAAGTCTGCTTTGCTGAGAGAATATTTATTACCATAAGACCATAAACTGTAAACTTGGCCAGAGGAAGGAAATTTGAATTTTATCTGTTGCTTTTAGGAGCCTCTTTTGCTTTACTCTAACCCTTAATCCCACTGATTAGAAAAGCCCACAAAGCTTTCACAAGGTCTTGAAAGTATGAGCGTGAGGGTGGGGAAGATTATTGAAATCCTTTAAAGTTATCTTTATAAAGAGTGTTGTGTTAGTTACTTTTCTATCAGCTAGATGCTGTATTCTTTCAGTTTTTTAGTGTCTTCTGAAATCTGGTCAGTAAAATCAGACTGCATACATTGAGTCCAGTATGGGAATATCTCTGTTGTCTGCTTCTTTTATAAGCTTTGAATTGCTTACTATACTAGGGCATTTAAGGCACTCTTTGCTGAGTGGTGAGCAGGAAGGCTTGCCTGATTGACACAGCCCTCTAAATTTATATGCAAATTGCTCTGTGCTCTTGAGATCTTAGAAAGAAGGCAAAACAGGCCAGGAGTCTTTTTTTCACAAGTATGAGCACTTCAGAAACCTTTAAAGTCAGGAGCACACTGGACAGGGTGGTGAAGGTTCCTTATCCTGGGTTGACAGATTTCTCAGCCTTCACTTACAGCAGGTGCTTGAATTAAAGGACTTTAAGATTCAGAGGAGGTCATTATCACATTTCCACTAGGGAGTTTCCAGGACCACAGCTATAAAAACCTTCTCTTGAATGGATGTGAAGAGTCACAATCTTATCCATTTGAATTGCCTCCATTTCATTTCCACTTTAATTTATATTCATAAACTCAAGGATAGTTGACATTGTGTGGGGGGCAAGAGAGCACCTATCAATATTTCATTCACATCTGGGCTGCTATGGGGGAAGAGATGGAAAGTGAAACTGTGATCAGTGCACATTCACTGGGCAGAAGGATTGGCTCATAATTCCAAAATGATGTATTTCTCTATTCTATCATTCATCTTCATATATGAACAGAGCAATGATATTCTTCTTCATATAGGATCTTTGTTTTGTGGTCAAGTGCATTGTGTTGATCCAAAGTGTTGGCCCAATGTGATGGTGGTAGGGTGGGGACCAAGAAGAATAGGGTTCAGCATAGGCCCTTAAGGAGCTAAATGTTGGCTTTATGTGGTGAGATGCATTCACCTGAATCATTGGCATGATGTTACCAGGTAGTACACAGAGAGCTCTTGACTTTCCAAGAGAGAGATATCTGTGAGCTGGGATGATCTGAAAATCTGAAAAGGCTTCAGGGAAGAGGAGGCTTAGGTAGATTTAGGGAAGTCCAAGGATAAGAGAACAAGGGTATAATTTTGGGTGGTATGCAATATTCATCTGTAGAATGGGAATCGCCATCCTATCCCTGCTGTTATTTTGCAGGTGGCGTTATATAATATGTATTAAGTGAGTAGCATAATTCTTGTAACATAGCAAATACTCAAAGTAGGAACAATTACAACTGCATGGCAACTGAAGGCATTATTGAAACCAGACTGGGTCTGGAACCTGGTCTTCCTGTACTCACTATGAAACTTTGGTCTAACAACTTATTTTTGTCCCCACACAAATGGGGACAAAATACTTTCTACAATATGGAATTATGAGGAGAGTACTTGCTTGGCACTAACAAAAGAACCTCTGTAACTATTTGCTGGTACTATGACTGCAATTATTATTAGGACACAGAAGGAGAATTAAACTATGTATGTGAGGGAGTCAGTGAAACCCTGGCTTCCCTTCAGAACTTTATAGAGGGTCTACCTTGCCCACTATTGCCAGTGCCATACCAACTCAGGTTGCCCTGAGCTTGGATGATGAAGACAATAGGTCCATAGTGCCTGCCCATAGTGCCCTGTGGATCAGATGGGAGTGTGAGCATTGTGTTGCAGGTGTTTCAGCCCCTTGGGAAAGACGATGGGTCATCAGAGGTTGATGCTGAAGCAACAGGAGGAAGCATCAGATAGGAGTATGGCTGGACCACGTAAATTGACCCATCTGCTATGCCGTCTTGCAGGGTGATCTCCAAAGGACAAACATCCAGCTTGACTTTGGGGATGGGATTGCTGTGTCCTACGCAAACTTCAGCCCCATCGAGGACGGCATCAAGCACGTGTATAAGAGTGCAGGGATCTTCCAGGTGACAGCCTATGCAGAGAACAACCTTGGCTCAGATACAGCTGTCCTCTTCCTGCATGTGGTTTGTAAGTAGCAGGCACCAGCCCCTTTTTCCCTTTATTCCCAGTTGGCAACTTGTTCTGTTCAGACTTCCTAAAATTCAGAGCTGAGACCAGGTTCAGTGTGACTACTATGATTACCCAAACCAAATGGTGGAGATGTGTACTCATCTGTGTTTCTGAGTTTTATGATGCAGAAGTAGATTGATTATTTTGAAGTTTGGATAACATATTACCAACTGGGCCCTCCTTTTCAGCACCACTCTGCTCTGATATAAATGTGTGCATGCATACACATTCAGGTAAAAGTCTCCTCTCTTCCTTTTGGAGAATCCTCGAAATGAAAAAGAAACAAGCCATCTGGTTGATAGTCTCAGGCTCATTCTCAATCTATCATGAATGAAGAATGCAAAAATCAAAGTCAACTGTTATTTGTGTTGTAAGAGCCAAAGAAGGATTAAAGAAACACATTTAGATATTTTTAATGTAGAACTAAACACACACACACAAAACTAATTTTTACATACAAGGTTACTGCAAGTTCATTCTGTTTTGACAATTCTAAGAACTGTCCAAAAATATTTTGTTGTCCCAGAATCTATTTCATTGCTATTGGCTGTTGCTTGGCACAAACCAAAAGAACAGTTGGTGCTCCAAAATATTTCATTTGTGCTGGATGCATTTTGTGTATTGTCTATTCTAGAATTTGATGCAGGTAAACTGAAACTTTAATATTGTGATTTTAGAATGTCAGGTCAAGGAAATGTTGTCATGGGACTGGGATTGGTTTCCCACGTGTGTATCAGTGACATTCTTGAGTCTAAGGACTTCCATGGTTCGTTCTTACATACCCCACAATAATTTCCAGGTAAGATGCTACATATGGTGAAATTGTAAGTTCTGAAAGAGTCTAAGTGAAAACAAGGAGCACCCTCCTATTAACAACTCAGTGATGGCATCAACTCTATCATATAAACAACCTACACCTAAGAGGTTCCTGGCAAACAGTAAGCTAGCTGGTCTCCTAGCTCTCTGGTCACAATGCCAGTAAAGGGACCAAAAGTGATAAGGGATGTGTGTGAGAGGAGACCTGGATTATGTAGCTCAGTCATGTCCCTAAAAATGACAGGCTACATGGCCATGAGATAAATGATTTCATCTCTGGATCTCCTGAGCTCCAGTTTTAAAATGGCTTAATTCTGACTGCTACCTTGCCTCATGGGGCTTTTGTAATAGTAAACACACAAAAAAAATCCAATCGTTCACTAATTAATTTAACAAAAATTTGTTGAAGTCTTAAAATATGCAAGGCACTCTGCTAGGCACTAGGAGGTAGCAATGCAGGTATGGCCCTCCTCTTACAGAGTTTCCATTCTGGTGGGGAAGTAGGGTGCTGCTACAGATGAGCCATAAACAGGCAAAGTGGTGAGAACCACACCACATCAACTACAACCATTCTGTGCCAGAAGCACCAGGTCAGAAACCCAGGTGGGTGATGTGCACGGTGTTCATGAGCCCAGGCTGTAGAACAAGGGAGATCTGTGCTTGAATTCCGATCACATTCCTTTGTTAAATGTCTGCTATTGGTCAATGTTCTTAGGCTTTATAAACCTCCAATTTCTTATCTTCAATGCTGGCTGGGCGCGGTGGCTCACGCCTGTAATCCCAGCACTTTGGGAGGCCAAGGCAAGCAGATCACGGAGTCAGGAGATTGAGACCATCCTGGCTAACACGGTGAAACCTCTCTCTACTGAAAATACACAAAATTAGCCAGGCGCCACTGCACTCCAGCCTGGGAGACAGAGAGAGACTGTCAAAAAAAAAAAAAAAAAAAAAATCTTCAGTGCTTAGCTAAAAGGGAGACTGTGAGAATCAAGCTGGATGAGGTGTGCATGTGTTGGGTATCCCCAAGACCACCACCAGGTTTGGTGATTCACTAGGCAGACCCACAGGGCTCAGCTAAAGTTTCACTCATGACTATGATTCATTACAGCGAAAGAGTACAAAACAAAATCCTCAAAGGGAAAGGCACAAGGGGCAAAGTCTGGAGGAAACGAGGCAGAAGCTTCCATGAGTTTTCTCCCCACAAAGTCACACAGGACACTTCTTTATCCAGCAATGAGTTGTAACATGTATAAAAAGGCTGTCTAAAACAGAATCTCATTAGAGACTCAGTGCCTAAAATTTTTAATGGGGGCCAGTCAGGTAGGTACCCTCTGCCTGGCATATAACAAAACTCCAGATTCCCAATGGAAAGCATTGGGAATAAATGATACTATTTGCAAAAACAGTTTAGGCAGAGCGAACCACTCTTATCAGTTAATGGTTGACTGGAAACACTCCCAGAGCCATGTTCCCAGATACCAGCCAGGGGCCAACTTGCAAGCAGACCTTCCTAAGGACAGCAATTTCAGGTCCGTGTTATTTTTTGGCACAGTGTGCGGAATGCTGCCTATCACCCAGCTTGGTGCGTGATAAATTAGAGTATTTACTAAGTACTAAGTAGCTTCGTACCTGACATTTTTGCTGCATTTAAAAATGAAGACAAAGAAGGAAAACGAACTTCACATTTCTCTGTTCCAAGGACTTGTCCCACCCACATTTCTGATTCTGCCAAGAGTAGGCCTTGCCTTCAGGGTGTGACAACCAATGTATCTTACTGGCAAAAAACACAACAGCAAGGAACAGGTTTATACCATGGCTTATGTGCATGAGGGAGGAAATGTTCCTTGAAACTTTTATTGTGCTCGTAATTCCCTCCAAATCAATCATGGCTGCATTTTCCAGACAGTTTTTATTGTGGAGACTGCTCTTGGCCTTATCTTGGGCCATTAGCTAACAAACGTAGTTGTTAGCTGCCCATAATAACCAATCTCACACAGATTATTAGATTTTTATCAAAAGGGGCACTATTTGACAGTGAGGAATTTAGAAGTTTGCACTGTTTCTTCCTGAATCTGCTTAGCTGTCATCTCTTCTCCTTGATCCTTGGTTTGTCTGCACATCAAAGCCCAGGGCTCCTGGCTCAGAATCTTTGCCCTAAAAAAAACTGGCGTATGGTAGTGTTCCTTAGGATTATTTTTAACCAAACACGCTTGTCCTGAAGCGGAATAAATGCAACCATGAGTGATGGTCTTCCAAGTCGTAAACACCACATCCTTTTTGTGTTTGGCATGAGTTTATGGAGAAGGGGGTCTCCTTTTATCTTCTTGGGTATCAGAGGACCTGACACTGTCAGCTCCCACTGAGCTAAGGCCCCCAAGTGACAGAAAGCCAAGAAGAAACTCAAGGCCATGAACCATAGCTGCATCATTGCTTAACTGTGGAAGATCCCAGGGTTCCCATGAGGTGTGTTGGGGAATGGGTTTCATGCTTTCTGGAGGATAACAGTGAGAACAGAAGCAGTGACTTTGAGGGTGAAAAGGTCCCCTAAAGGGGCCCCTTTCCTATCAGGAGAAAAATGAGAGATTTAAATCTGGACATGGAGAAAGAAGTTTTTCATCTCCCTCCTTGGAAGTGGACTAGCCAGGAGCCCCTCCCCACAGCCTCTTTCTCTTCCCCATTGATCAATAAAACACAAACTATAAAGAGACATAAATTAGGTAAACTCCTAAAAATGAGTAAATAAAGCAATGAAATTATCCATTATTTTCTCACATCTTGTGCCTTTTTTACTCTCATGAACAAACAAATCATACAAAAATAATAACAAAAAAAATCTTATTTAAAATAAGTCAACCTTCAACCAAATGTGTATCTGAATTGACAAAAGTTGAAAGTGTTTGCTAAGAGAAATCTTGAGATGCCATATGTCTGGGGTCAAGGCAGAGAACTTTAGGCAGAAAGCATTCTCAGGCTGTAGATACTCTTCCTTTTAAGTATTCAGTTTTATTTTATTTTTAATTGTTGTGGGTACATAGTTGGTATATGTATTTGTGGGGTACATGAGATGTTTTGATACAGGTATGCAATGTGAAGTAAGCACATCATGGAAACTAGGGCATCCCTCCCCCTCAAGCATTTATCCTTTGCTCATACACTGGCCTGACTGGTCTCCCCACCCAAATAGCAGTCGCTGTCCAAACACTTTCCCCTTCAATATAAAATTACCTATGACACAGAATATGTCCAGTTAGACTCAGGAGAATGCTCACTGAAGTCCTTCGAGGGACTTCTACCCAATGATAGAAATAGTGATGGCAGTGGTGGTGGTGGGCAGTAGTGGTAGAAATCATGACATTCTTTCATTAATTGTATGGTACTTTAAACAACCACATAACAATTTCATATGTTCTTATTACTATAAGGAAGGCAGAGCAAATGCTGTCCTTATTTTTACAAGAAGGTAATAGTCTGTGTAGGATTAAGACTCGTAAGATAAAGGAAAAAATCGTATAAGTGCATTTGTGCCAGAGTTGAAATGAGAAACATCCATCTGTTTTCTTCCCTTTGAACTGACTTGTCCCCAGAATTACTAGGGAAGCAAATAAGGATGGCTAGATGGCCTGAAAAATGCTCCACCAATAAGAAGAATTCAAGCCATCTAGGCTGAAGAGATGTCTTTGCTACAGTTGTGGCTTAAGAACTTCATATAGAAGTCTCTTCAGTTACTTGTACTCATCAAATTGATGATGGTGGAAACCAAGGAAATGTGCTCTGACATAGTAGGAAGAGAATTAAAATATTTTATTTGGATTTGGGTATGTAGGAAGGATTAAATAAGAGAAAGAAGGAGGGAGGAAGACAGAAAGATAGAAGGGAAAGTAAGGAAAAGAGTTAGGAAAGGAGGGAAAAAGGAAGAAAAAATCTTGCAGTGTTAAAAAATTATTTACTTCTCAGATGCAACACTGATACATTACTGGCCACCACCACCCCCCCCCCCCCCCCCTTTTTTTATTAAGATGAAGTTGTGTTCTTGTCGCCCAGGCTGGAGTGCAGTGGTGCGATTTCAGCTCACTGCATCCTCCGCCTCCTGGATTCAAGTGATTCTCCTGCTTCAGCCTCCTGAGTAGCTGGGATTACAGACGTGTGCCACCACCCAGCTAATTTTTGTATTTTTAGTAGAGATGGGGTTTCACCATGTTGGCCAGGCTGGTCTCAAACTCCTGACCTCAGGTGATCCACCCATCTCAGCCTCCCAAAGTGCTGGGATTACAGGTGTGAGCCACCGTGCCCGGCCACATTAACACTTTTTCATCAGCTTTGTCCTCTTCTCATTTTAGTTTGGAAACTAAAATCCTCACTTATTGCCTAGGGTGTGTTCATGTATATTATTCTACTTGCTAGTTTAGAATATCATGCTGCTTTTATCAGTTTTCTGAGGGAAAAAATGAGAAGCTTGGTTACCTTTCTGCAAGCAGATTTTTTATTATTTGGGAATCTGACATTTGTGTCTCCTTTGATTTAGGGAGATATACTTTTCCCTTTTTGGAAAACAGCCTTGCCAGTTTCTGAATGACACCCAGTGTGTACTGCAGATGATGAGGCACAATGGCCAATTGTTGAAGGAGATGGAAACCCATTAACAATCAGGAATAATGGAAGAGCCCTCCACACAATGCATTGACCCCAAATCACAATACAGGCTAATCATCAATAACAAAATAGACTGCTGTTTATCTTCCCATTTATTGGCTAAGTGTCTAGTAAATCAGCTTTGTCCTTGTATTAGAGGTTCATAAGCATCTGTGGTTAGGCTTATCAGATGTAAATTTAGTTCAGATGCCACTCAAAAAATCTGAAACTTGATTTGAGTTCCCTATTATACCCAGTGCTTCATTTCAAGTGCATATGCACACCTCCCAATGTGTATGGTTTTCTGACCCTTCTTTATTACAGGGGATGCTAATAGAAATTAAGGTTAAGAATCTAGGGGTGTAATACAGTGCCCACATCCGGAAATATAAACACTGTCATTTTTTTCTGTTTCCTTAGGTCCTGTGGAGCATGTTCATCTCCGAGTTCCATTTGTTGCCATAAGAAATAAGGAGGTCAACATCAGTGCAGTCGTGTGGCCCAGTCAACTGGGGACCCTTACCTATTTCTGGTGGTTCGGCAATAGCACAAAGGTTCGGCCCTTTCTGATTGGTGTCAAATTAGATCTGTACTGAATGCTCCTATGTTCCTGCTTTTATGTGTCTATTGGGAGGCACTAAGAATTCAGGCAATAAGAGGTACTTAATAAACCTATGAGCCCACAAAATTGAATAAAACCTACCTCTTCACACCAAGTTCATTACTTTATTAGGGAAAGTTCAAAGTTCAAATAATCCTGAACAAGAAAAAGTACTTTGAGAAATCTACGAACCTTCATGTTCTTGCTTCTCTAATCAATATTTCTAAAATTTCATTTGTTCTATTTTACTTTAATCTTGACCTTGGACTGGTTATATAATGTCAAAGAAGTTACTTAGCATCTCTGAGATTAAGTAGCCCTATCTTTCTAGATATCTAAATGTAGGGCTGTCAAAATTAAACGAGATAACACAGGCAAAGAATCCTTATCAATACTTACTAGCTGTTCTAGAAATGCTAGCATTCTTTTTAGGCAGGTTACTGAGGTTGCCACATCTCAAAGAAAGGAACAAAAGAGGCCAAACTCTGGACTGGCCATACACTCCCTGCTTCCAGCCATGGTGATGGCAACACCTGTGTCAAGCATGACCACAATTGTATGATAGAAGCTGGGAACAATTTGGCTGAGAATTCCTCAATTAAATTAATGTTCTTAATGTTCTTCTGTATTCCTATTTTATAAAGAACACTTCATTTTTGAGGCATTGTAAGTTCACAGCAAAATCAACAGGTGGTACAGAGATTTTCCATATATCCCCTGCTTCTACACATGTATAGCCTCCTCCATTATCAACATCCCCCACCAGAGTGTTACATTTGTTGTAACAGATGAACTTACATTGATATATGATTATCACTCAGAGTCCATAGTTTACTTTGGGATTCATTACTGGTTTTGTACATTCCATAGGTTTGGATAAATGTATAATGACATGAATGTACCACTATAGTATCAAAAAGAAGGATTTCACTACCCCAAAAATGCTCTGTGCTCCACCTATTCATACCTGCCTCCTCCTTAATCCTTGGCAACCACTGATATTTTTTTCTGTCTCTGTAGTTTTGCCTTTCCCAGAATGTCATATAGTTGGAATCATACAGTATGCACTGTTTTCATATTGGCTTCCTTCACTAAGTAATATGCATTTAAGTTTGCTCCATGTCTTTACATGTCTTGATAGCTCGTTTCTTTTCAGTGCTGAATAATATCCCATTGTCTAAATGTATCACAGTTTATTTATCTATTCACTCATTGAAGAGCATATTGGTTGTTTCTAAGTTTTGGCAATAATGAATAAAGCTGCTGTAAACATTCATGGGCAAGTTTGGTGTGGACATAAGTTTTCAACTATTTTGGATAAATACTAAGAGCATGATTTCTGGATCTTATGGTAGCAGTATGTTGGTTTTGAAATAAACCACCAAGCTGTCTTCCAAACTGGTTGGACCATTTTGCATTTCCACCAGCAATGAATGAGAGTTCTTGTTGCTCCACATCCTCACTAGCATTTGGTGGTGTCATGTTCTGGATTTTGGTCATTCTAATAGCCATGTCATGGTATCACAGTTTTGTTTAAATTTGGATTTCCCAGATGACATATTATTTAGAGAAAGTTTTCATATGCTTATTTGCCAACTATATAACATCTTTGGTGAGTTGTCTGTTAAGGTCTGTGGCCTGTTTTTAAATCGGATTGTTCCATTATTTCTTGAGTTTTAAGAATTCTTTGTGTATTATTGGATAATCTTTTATCAGATATGTCTTCTGCAAATATTTTCTTCCACTCTGCGGCTTATCTTTTCAATTTCTTGATCGTGTCTTTTGTAGACAAAAGTTTTTAATTTTAAGGAAGTCTAGCTTATCAGTTCTTTTATTCATGAATCATGTCTTTGGTGTTGTATCTCAAATGACTTCACCAAACCCAACATCATCCGTGTTTTCTCCTATGTTGTCGTCTAGGAGTTTTATAGTTTTGAGTTTTACATTTAGATCTATGATCCATTTTGAGATCATTTTTTAAAGGCATAAGGTTTATACTTAGATTCTTTTTTTTTTGCATGTGGATGTCCAGTTGTTCAAGCACCGTTTGTTGAAAATACCATTTTTGCTCCATTGTATTAACTTGGCTCCTTTGCGAAAAATCAGTTGATTACATTTATGTGGGTCTATTTCTGGGCTACTTATTTGGTTCCGTTGGTCTATTTTCCTGTTTTTTTCCACCAGTTCAACCTGTTTTGATTACTGTAAATTTATAATAGATCCTGAAGTTGAGTAGAGTCAATTCTTCAACTTTGTTCTCCTTCAATTTTATGTTAACTATTTTGAGTCATTTCCCTTGCCATAAATAGTCTCAAATCACTTTGTCAATATCTACAAACTAACCTGCTAGGATTTTCACTGGCGTTGGATTGCATCTATGGATCAAATTGGTAAGAACTGACATCTTCATGATATTAAGTATTCCTATCCATGAACATGGACTATCTATTTATTTAGTTATTATTTGATTTCTTTCAACAGAGTTTTGTAGTTTTTCCTACATGGATCTCATATACATTTTGTTAAATTTATACAGAAGTATTTCATTTTTGATGATGCTAAAGTACAAGATATTGGGTATTTTATGTTTTTGTTTTAATTGATATGTAACACTACTGTTTTGTATATGTTGATTTTGTATTCTGCAACTTTACTGAATTTGTTGATCAGATTTAAGAGTTTGTTCACGGAGTCTCTAAGTTTTTCTAAATATACATCAGCAAAGAGGGACAATTTGACTCTTTCTTTTTAAATTTAGATAGTCTTTTATTTATTTATTTTCTCTTGCCTGATTACTCTGGTTAGGACTTCCAGTCCTATATTGAATAGGAGTAGTGAAAATCGGCATCCTTATCTTCGTGTCCTAGGCTTTAAAGGAAAGGCTTTCCACTTTTCCTGATTCAGTATGGTATTAACTATGGATCTGTCATATAGCCTTTACTACATTAAGGTACATTCCTTCTATGCTGGTTTGTTGAGACTTTTTATCATTGGCGATGTTAAAGTTTATCAAATGCTTTTTCTGAATCTGTTAACATGATCGTATGTTTTTTGTCATTCACTCTATTGATGCAATGTATCACATTTATTGCCTTGTGTATGTTAAATTATCTTGCATCCCTGGGATAAATTCAACTTGATGTTGATGTATATTTTTTTCTGACATGCTGTTGAATTCAGTTTGTTACTATTTCATTGAGAATTTTCGACTCTATATTCATCAAGCCTATTGGCCCACAGTTTTCTTTTTCTGTTGAGTTCTCGTCTGGTTTAAGTATCAGGGTAATGCTGGCCTTGTAGAATGAGTTAGGGAGCATTCCCTCCTCTTAAATTTTTTGTAGTAGTTTGTGAAGAGTTGAAAATAGTTCGTCTTTGAAAGTTTGATACAATTCAGCAGTGAAGCCATCTGATCATAGACTTTTCTTTGTTCAGGAGACTTTTTATTACTAATTAAATATCATTATTGGTTATTGGCCTGTACAGGCTTTCTATTTCTTCCTGATTCAATCTTGGTAGATTGTATGTGTGTAGGAATTTATCCATTTTCTCTAGGTTTTTCAGTTTATTAGTATATATAGTTGTTCATAATTGTCCCTAACGATCTTTTGTGTTTCTGTGGTATCAGTTACAGTGCCTCGTTTTGCATTTCTGATTTTGTTTGAGTCTTTACTCTTTCTTGGTTAGTCCAGCAAGTGGTTTATTGATTTTGTTTATCTTTTCAAAAAAAACCAAACTTTTGGTTTATTGATCCTTTGTATTATTTTTTAGTCTCCATTTTGTTTAGTTCTCCTCTAATTTTTATTATTTCTTATCTTCTACTAATTCGGGGTTTTATTTGTTCTTGCTTTTCTAGTTCTGTGAGTTGCAGATTGTATTATTTGAAATCCTTCTGCTTTTCTGATGTAGGTAGTTATTGCTACAAGCTTACCTCTCACCACTGCTTTTGCTATATCTCATAGGTTGTGGTATGTTGTGTTTCTGGGGTTTTTTTTTTGTTTCAAATTTTTAAAAATTTACTCTGTAATTTCTTTCTTGACCCAACATTCAGAAGCACATCATTTAATTTCTATGTATTTGTACAATTTCTAAAGGTCCTCTTGTTATTGATTTCTAGATTTATTCCATTGTGGTCTGAGAAGATACTTGATATGATTTCAACTTTACAAAATTTGTTCAGACTTGTTTTGTGTCCTAACGTATGGTAGATCTTGGAGAATGTTCCATTTGCTGATGAGAAGAATGTGTATTCTCTAGCTCTTGGATAAAATTTTCTGTAAATATCTGTTAGGTCCATTTGGTCTAATGTGCAGTTTAAGTGAAATGTTTCTTTGTTTTCTGTCTAGATGATCTGTCTAATCCTGAGAGTGGAGTGCTGAAGTTCCCAACTATTTTTGTGTTGCATTCTATCTCTCCCTTTAGATCTACTAATATTTGCTTTGTGTATCTGGGCGCTGGGGTATTGGGTGCATATATGTTTAGAATTATGATATTTTCTTGCTGAATTGATCCCGTTATTATATAATGATCTTCTTTGTATTTTTTTTGTTTTTTTTTATTGTTTTTGACTTAAAGTTTGTTTCTTTGATATAAATATAGCTACTCCTACTAACTTTCAGTTTTCATTTGCATGGAATGTATTTTCCCATCCTTTTACTTTCAGTCTATATATGTCATGACAGGTGGGATGAGTTCCTTGTAGGCAGCATATTGTGTGTGTGTGTGTGTGTGTGTGTGTGTGTGTGTGTGTGTGTGTGAGAGTTGTAAATCCATTTCATAAGCGTTATCTTTACTGAGGAAAGTTAATCTGTTTACATTCAAGGTTATTGATATGTGAGGGCCTATTTCTATCATTTTATTAATTAATTAATTTCTGGTTGTTTTGTATACCTTTGTCCCTTTCTTTCTCTCTTATTGTTTATCATAGTGGTTTTGTTTTGTTTTCATTTGAATCTTTTATCATCCTTTTTTGTTTGTTTGTTCTACTAGTGTTTTTATATTTTCATGTGTCTGCCTGCCTGCCTGCCCTGCCCTCCCTCACTCCCTTCCTCCTTTCTTTCTCTTTCTTTCTTTTCATTTTCTTTTCTTTTCTTTCTTTCTCTCTTTCTTTCTCTCTTTCTCTGTCTCTCTTTTCTTCTTTCTTCTTTCTTTCACTCTTTCTTTCCTTTTTTTCTTCTTTCTTTTTCTCTTGCTCTTTCTTTCTTGCTCTTTCTCTCTCTCTCTCTCTCTTTCCCTCTTGCTTTCTTGATTCCTTCTTTATTTCTCTTTCACAGGATTTTCTTAAGAATTTCTAATATGGCAAATCTAGTGGTGATTAATTCTGTCAACTTTTGCTTGTCTGGGAAATATTTCAATTCTTCATTTATGAAGAATATCTTTGTTAGGTATAATATTCTTGGTTGACAGTATTTTCCTTTCAGCTGTTTGAATATATCATCCTATTCTCTCCTGGTTTATAAGATTTCTGATGGCAAATCCACTCTTGTTTGAATGAGGGTTCATTTATAAGTAACTAGATATTTTCCTTTGCCTATTTTTTGAATTCTGTATTTGTCTTTGACTTTTAAAAGTTTGACTATAGTGTGGCATAAAGAAGATCTTTTTGCTTTTCATCTTTTTGGAACTATCGGAGCCTCCTGAATCTGAATATCTAAATCTCTTGCTAGACTTGGGAAAAGTTTCAGCAATTATTTTGTTAAAAAGATTTTGTAATTCTTTCATTTTCTTTTTATCTTCTGGCATACCAGCAATTTGAATATTTGCTCATTTTATGGTGTTCCATATAGCACATAAGTTTTGCTCATTTTTTAAAAATTATTCCCTTAAAATTTTTGTCTCAGTGGGTTATTTCCAAAGACCTGTTTTCAGGATCTGAGCTCCTTTCTTCTGCTTGATTTAGTCTATTAAAGCTTTCAAATATATTTTGTCTTTCATTTGGTGGGTTCTTCTGTTCAGAATTTGTCTGCATTTTTTTAATAGTATCTCTTTGGTAAATTTCTCATTCATATCATGAATTGGTTTTCTGATTTCTTTTCCTTTGCATTTTTGAATTCTCTTTTTTATCTCACAGAGCTTCTTTCAAATCAATATTTTGAATTCCTTTTTTTGGATTTTATAATTGTTTTGTTTGATTGGGATCTGTTACTGGAGAATATTGTGTTCCTTCAGAGTTGTCACTTTTTCTTGCTTTTTCATGTTTTCTGTGTCCTTACGTTGATATCTGTGCAGCTGGTGTAATGGTCACATCTTTCAATTTTTTGAATTTGCTTTTGTTGGGAGGGACTTTTTCCTGAAGGTGTTTTTATGGTGTTGGTTGAGTAGGGCACTTTGGCTTTGATTCTGGGTGCATGTATTAGTATAGTGTCTGTATAATTTCTTTTGCCTTATATAGAATCAGTGGCAGCTGCGATTCCCTTGCTGTACTGGGGGCAGTTATTAGTGAAGACTGTGGAAATTTTTTGCTAGGGACTGGGATGCCAGGTGGGCCAGGATTTGGGGTCCTAAGGTAGCAGCAGTGGGCTGCTTGTGCCTATTTAGGGGCCTCAGGGTGGTGTGTTGGCCTTGGTGTTAGAAGGCCCAACTGCACTGATTTCTGGGCCTCCAAGTGTCTTGCTGGTAGGTGTAGTGGTGCACCAGGTGGTGAGTGGGTTCTGTGCCCCTTGGGCAGGAGGTGTGGTGTAGGTGATGGTAGTAGCAAGTGGCAGGATAACCCTCTGGGTCTTGAGCAGCTTCCACTAATGTTAGTGGTGGCTGCAATGGGCTTAGTGGTTTAGTCTTCATATCTACAATCAGTGAATACAGATGGGTGCCAGCTCTGGTGGTAGTGGCAGGATGGTGGGCCCAACCTGGTGGTAGTGGCAGGGTGGTGGGCCCAACCTCAGGTGTCTGGGAGGAGTGCTGAGTTACTGGTTGTGGTAGACTAGGCAGTGTGATCCCCAGACTCTCAGACTCTCAGATTGAGTCCTCTGGCTTCAGGGGAGGGCAGAGCCAGGCTAAGAAGTCCTACTCTCAGGCCCCCTGGTGCACATGCAGGTAGTGGCTGTGGTAGACAGTGGTGGGGTCATCTCCAAACCCCAGGTGGGATGCTTAGGCTGGGGAATGGGAGTGGTTGTGCTGCAGCCCTGATACCGGGGAGCGCAGGATTGCTTTTAGTGGCAGCCATAGTCAGGTGGGTGGGAAATACATATTTTCCTTGTATCTTAGCCTAGGTGGCAGAAGCTTATATTTCACTTGCACTTCAGCCACCTCATTGGCAACTGGTGCTTCACTCATATCTTAGCCTCAACTTCATTCACAGCCCACACTTCACTCACCTCCCAGCCCATGGCAGCAGCCCTCAGTAATGGCAGCTGTGGGTGGGGAGAGGGTCTCTGTCTGGGTGCAAGAAAATGCACAGTGGCTCTGCTGATGGTGGCAAGTGTGATCATTACCAGTGGTCTGTGCCTCAGTCCTCACAGCAGCAGCTAGGTGCAGTGGTGACTGCCTGTGGAGGATGTCAATAGGGCTCCAGGAATAAGGAGATGTAGTCGCTGTTGGGCCTCAGAGCAGGGTGAAGTCTGTTGGAATCTGGGTTCTCAAAATGACACCTTGCTGCAGCTACTTTAGACTTGGGATGTGTGGAAGCCAGTGTGAGCTCCCTCTCTGGAGCACTGACATTGCAGTCTACAGGGAGCTTTTTATTTCAGTTTCAGGGCCCACGATAGTCAAGGGGCTCTCCAGTGGCTAGGATCGTAGGAGTCCATGGTGAGGATGTGGACTTCTGGAGGTCTCTCACTTACCCTTTTCTCATATTGGGGAGTCCCTATCCACATTGGACAATCTCTCCAAACCCCCAGCCGATCCTGGCCAAGCAGACTGCCTTGCTTCCATGTCCTTCACTGCTTTATGTGCTTCCTGTTACTTCTCTGTTGAACTCCAGGATTCTTTCTTAGATGACCTATTCAAAGTGTGATTGTCTAGTCACTATTTTTGGTTCTTCTTTGTGGAGAAGACGAGTACGAGCTGCCTTTGGTCAGCCATCTTGAAGCTCCTTGGTATCGTGTTCTTAACTCAAATCACACTTGCTCATTGTTGGTATATAGGAAAGTGATCAACTCTTATATGTGAACTTTGTATCCTGTAACCTTGCTATAATTATGTATTTGTCCCAGGAGATTTTTGCTTGTTGTTGTTGATTCTCTTAGATGCCTACATAAGCAATCATATCAGCTATGAACAAATAGTTTTCTTTCCTCTTTCCCAATCAGTATAACTTTTGTTTATTTTCTTGTCTTATTGCATTAGCCAGGACTTCCAGTACAATGTTGAAAAGAAGTGGTGAGAGGGAACATCCTTGCTTTGTTTCTGATCTTAGTGGGAAAGCTTATAATTTCACACCATTAATTATGATGTTTGCTATAGGGTTTTTTGTAGATATCCTTTATCATCTTGGGGAAGTTCCCCTCTATTCTTAGATTACTGAGAGTTGTTACAAATGGGTGTTGGATTGTGTTAAATGCTTTTTCTGCATAGGTTAATATGATCATGTTCTTTTTTCTTTAGTTTGCTGATGTGATGGATTACATTAATTGATGTTTAAACATTGAACCAGCCTTGGGATAAATTCTGATATTGGTCATGGAGTATAATTTTTTATACATGATTGGATTCAATTTGCTAATGTTTTATTGAGGATTTTTACATCTTTGTTCCTGAGAATTATTGATCTTTAGTTTTCCTTTCTTGTAATATATTTACCTGATTTTGGTATTTGGTTATATTTGGTATTTGGTTGATGGTTGATTTTGGTATTTGGTTGAGTAAATGAGTTAGAAAATATTCTATCCTCTTCTATTTTCTGAAAAATAATGTGGAAAATTGGCATAATTTCTCCCTTAAATGTTTAGTAGAATTTGCTAGTAAAACCATCTGGACCTAGTGTTTTCTCTTTAGCAGAGTTATTAATTACTGATTCAATTTATTTAATAGGTACAGTTGTATTCAAATACAATTTTTCATCCTGTGTGAGTTTTATCAGATTGTGTCTTTCAAGAAATTGATCTGTTTCATCTGGGTTATCAAAGTTGTGGCCATAGAAGTGTTTATATTACCCCTTTGTCATCATTTTAATATCTATAAGATTTGTAGTGATGTCCCCTCTTTCATTTTGGATATTAGTAATTTGTGTCCCCTCTCTTTTTTCTTAATTAGCCTGGCTAGAGGCTTATCAACTTTATTGATATTTTCAAAGAACCAGATTTTTTTACTTGTTTTTCTCTATTGATTTCCTATTTTCAATTCCATTGATTTCTGTTCTAGTTTTTATTATTTCTTTTTTCTGCTTAACTTGGAGTTTTTTTTTTTTTCTTGTTTCCTGAGATGGGAGGTTAGATGACTGATTCTAGATATTTCTTCTTTTTAATATATACACTCAATGCTATAAATTTCCTTCTAAGTACTGCTTTTACTGCATCCCACAAATGTTAGTTTTTTTAAATTTTCATTTAGTTGAAAATACTTTTTAGTTTCTCTTGACATTTATTTTTTGACTAATGTGTTATTTAGATGTGTCTTGTTTAATCTCCATGTATTTTTGGACTTTCTACTTATCTTTCTGTTCATTATTTATTGCTCAATTTAATTGTGATCTGAGAGCAGACATTGTATGATGTCTATTCTTTCATATTGGTTAAAGTGTGTTTTATGGCCCAGGATGTGGTCTAGTTCAGTGGATGTTCTACTTAGGCTTTAGAAGAATGTGTATTCTGCTGTTGTCTGATAAAGCAATCTATAGATGTTAATTATGTCCAGTTGATTGATGGCATTATTAAAATCAACTATGTCCTTATTGATTTTTTTTTGTTTGTTTATCACTCATACTTTTAAAAAACTTTTTAAAATGAGTGCCCTAGAATTCGCTATATACATTTACAACAAATCTAATCCCATTTTAAATAACACTATATGGCTTCAATAGTAGTGAGAGTGACTTTTAGTAAAAATAATTATAAATTCTTGTCTCTTGCCTCTTCTCTCACTGTTGTCACTCATTTAACTTGTATATAAACATACATAAGATATATGTTGGTATTATTATGTTGAACAAATATTTTCTGTTAAGTCAATTAAGAATAATAGTTTTCTTTCTTTTTTTTTGTTATACTTTAAGTTCTGGGGTACATGTGAAGAACATGCAGGTTTGTTACATAGGTATACACGTGCCATGGTGCTTAGCTGCACCCATCAACCTGTCATCTACATTAGGTATTTTCTGTTAATGCTATTGCTCCCTTAGCCCCCCATATCCCTTGACAGGCCTCAGTGTGTGATGTTCCCCTGCCTGTGTCCGTGTGTTCTCGTTGTTCAACTCCCACTTATGAGTGAGGATATGCAGTGTTTGGTTTTCTGTTCTTGTGTTAGTTTGCTGAGAATGATGGTTTCCAGCTTCATCCATGTTCCTGCAAAGGACATGAACTCATCCTTTTATATGGCTGCATAGTATTCCATGGTGTATATGTGCCACATCTTCTTTATCCAGTCTACCATTGATGGGCATTTGGGTTGGTTCCAACCCTTTGCTATTGTGAATAGTGCTGCAATAAACATACATGTGCATGTGTCTTTATAGTAGAATGATTTGTAATCCTTTGGGTATATACCCATTAATGGGATTGCTGGGTCAAACAATTTTGCCTCCATTTATTCTTCTTCATTGTTCTTCCTTTCTTCATGTGGTTCAAGTTTCTGACCCATATTTCTTTCTGTCTGAAGAAACTTTAATGATTTTTGCAAAACAGATCTACTGACAAGTTTATTAATGTTTGCTTTGTTTGAGAAAACATTCTTTTCTTCTTCACTTTTGATGGATAATTTTGCAGGGTACAGAATTCTAGATTGGCAGAGTTTTTTTCCCTCAACCCTTTAAATATGTCTGTCTACTTTCTTCTTGCTTACATGGTTTCTGGGGAGAAGTTGGACATAATTCTTATCTCTTCTCCTTTATAGGTAAGGTGTTTATTTCCTCTAGCTTTTCTTGTGATTTTTTTTCTTAATCTTTGATTTTTTTTGTAGTTTGAAAATGATACATCTAGGTGTAGATTTTTCAGCATTTATCTATCTCAGTGTTCTCTGATTTTTGTGTGTCTGTGGTTTGTTGTCTGACATTACTTTGCTGTGATTCTCAGTTATTGTTATTTCAGATTTTTTTCTGTTTCTTTTTCTGTTATTCACATTACATGCATTTATACCATTTTTAGTTGTTCCTCATTCTTGGATATTCTTTTCTTTTTTCTTTTTTCTTTTTTTTTTTTTAACTTATTGTTCTTTTTGCTTTTCAGTTTTGGCATTTTCTATTGAGATGTTCTCAAGCTCAGAGATTCTTCCTAAGCTGTGTTCAGTCTACTAATAAACACATCAAAGGCATTTTTAAATTTCAAGCACCGTGTTTTTGATCTCTAGCATTTCTTTTCTATCTTAGAATTTTCAACTTTCTGTTTACATTGCTCATCTGTTTTGGGCTGCTGTCTACCTTATCCATTAAATCTTTTAGCACATTAATTAAATTTGTTTGAAATTACTGCTCTGGTCATTGCATCATCCCTGTTATATCTGACTCTGATACCTTCTCTGTGTCTTCTATGTTTTTTCCCTTTAGTATGCCTCGTAATTTTTTTCTTCATAACTGGACATGATATACTGGGTGAAAGGAATGGCTATAAATAAGTCTTTAGTCATGTGGTGTTAAGATGTGGAAGGAGGGGAAGCTTTCTATCAACCTATCATTAGGTCTCAGGCATTTACAGGTGTTTCTGTTTGTTCTCCCTCTCCTGATCCCTCAGGATGGTTAGATTATTTAGAGTGGGCTGTAGGTATCTATGTTCTCCCACATATCCTTCCCACATGGAAGGATAAAGTGGGCTGGCATTGTGCATTTTACTGCCCGTAGCTTAGTTAGACTATAAAACCCCTGCAGTTTAGGCTCTGATTTATAAGTTTCTTCTGAGAGCAGACCTTGTTTAAAAGGACATAGTGCTCTGATGTGTATTTCAAAATAATTATTTTCCCCCTCCCCTGCTATAACCCTATAACCTTCTTTAACATTTGCTGGGTATACATAGTCACCTACTGATGATAAAATTCACGAAGTCAAGGGGGCTTCCTATGAATACTCCTGGAGTTCTGAACTCTCAGATGTGTGTGTGTGTGTGTGTGTGTGTGTGTGTGTGTGTGTGTTTTGAAAACCCTGTTTTTTTTGTTTTGTTTTGTTTTTTTTGAAAACTCATAATGTGATTGGCATTGCTTATTCTAGAGAAAGCTTTCACTTAAAAAACATAATTTAAGTAAGGTACAACATCAGAGTTGGAAATGTTGAATATCTAAAGAGAAGGGAAATAAATATTCAGTTTCTGGTCGATAACAACCAAAGAGAACTTCACCCCACCCTCACTCCTGTGTAAATGGGAGATAACTTATCCCCGATCTTGTTTAGGGAGGCAGCATGATGCAGTGGAGAGAACACGGACCTTGGATTTAGGGTTTCATGGGTTAAATTTCCAGAACTGCTACTTCTTAGTTGTGTGAGAGCTTGATAAAATTATCTGTCCTAAACTGTAATTGGCTCACCATAAAGTGGAAAGAATAATGCCTATCTCAACTTTATTGTTGTGAAAACTATGCTATTGTATGGCATAAATATATAGTAAAGCTATACTATTGGCTTGGTACACACTATGTACTCAATAAATGGATGCTTTTTATGACGTTATTAGAACTTATATTTAGCATGGTTTGGTAAAATATAGAGCAAGATTTATGGACCAAGGAACCCTTTTCTTTTTGCATTATTTGTGCCTCATATTTTCAAGTTAATTTTTCAGTATAGATGACTAATGCATTTGCATTTCTGGGATTATTCTTCACCAGGAAAATCGAAGGGTAGGTCATTTAATAAAAGCCCTGTTTGGTACATTAGAGAAGTTAAACTCCCTGTCTGAGATGAACATCCCAAATTCAAACACTTGGTTAGTTGCAGAGCAGACCTCAAACCTGGGTCTACTAATTCCCATTTATCGTGCACTCTCCTCAGCCCCAGATGCCTTAGCTGCACCACTAGAGGTGTTTATCTCCTGGAGGTTACATAATTTAAAATTGTGCCTCAAAGACCAGCAGATATACATAGTGAAGGAAAAAGAGAAAATTGTTCAGGGAGAAGTTAGAAAGAGGAGGATTTTAAGTTCATTTCTCCTGTGCAGATTTGAGGGTTTGGCTGTCAAGTCAGAGAATTCTTTCTTGTTGAGCTCATTTACCTGATGATCTTTTCTAAGAAACTTCTATGTGCAAGAAGGGCAGTTCTTGACTGTTACCAACACAGTGATTTAGTCAGCGGCCTGCGGGGAACGGAAGACACAACGTTTCTCTACAGCCCTATTTTTTTCTTTGAGTGCTGTTTCTAAGACCTGAAATGCCATGCAGTGTCTAATAGATATTTGATTAAAAACAAATAAATGAACAAAGCCATTGGGGATTCTAGTTTATATTTCTGCAATAATATCTGTGTTAAATTGAATTTAACTTAATTTGAGTTTGTATCAATTTCTCTAAAGCAAGGATACTATAATATGTAACATATGAACATGACTTAGTTATTATTTGAAATCTACTGTGTATCTCTCTGTCTCTCCACTTGTATTATCTATCTATCTATCTATCTATCTATCTATCTATCTATCTATCTATCTATCTATCTGATACCTACCTCATATATATTATGCCATATTACGAGAGGGCATTTTTAAATTACATATTGGCATTATAGTTTTATGTTTTTAAATTAATAGTGACGAGAGGTATTCCCTTGGTTAGGAATTTTTAATCCAAAATTTTGAGCATGAAATGCTGCACAAATACCCAGGTCCCAGAGGTCTTAGTAGGTGGTTTTGTTCCCAAACAACCAAGAGAATGACAATACATGAGAGGCGGTAGAATAGAGTGGTTGCAGAACAAGACAAACCTAGGTTGGAGTCCAGACCGAATCTTCTTTACTGTATGCCTTTAGTCAAGTCAAAGCATTTAATTTCTTTGAGTCTCAGTTTTATTGTTTGTAATGTCTGAGTAATAACAGTAGTATCTGTGATCAAGTATTGCTGCAAGGATTAAGTAAAGAAAGCCATAGAAAGTGTTTAGAACACATCCGAGCATTTGGAAGTGTTAGTCACTGTTGTGCTCATCATTTGCGTAAATAACATTTGTGTTTAGGTTAAAAGTCTGACTTGCTTCCACAGGTTACACTCCAATTTCTAAAAATGTTTACTTGGTCCCTTTGAAAGAGGTGCCTTTTCAGTGCAGTGCTATTTGCTAACACCATGCCAGAAACACACCAAGATGGCCATGATCCCCAGTAGTTGATCCAATGAGTCCTATCTTTAGCTGGCAAATGAATGAACGTCCCTACGTATATAGGGAGTGCTGCGATTTTAGAGCTATTTGGTTCCCTTTGACTAGCAACTGACCTGTAAAAGAAACTAATACTAATTTTGAGTATATATTTCTGGTACTCATTATGTACTGATCTCTTCATACACATTGTTTTATTGTTATCAGAACATCACTGATGAAACAGAAATTATCCCATTTTACAGAGAATACAATTAAGGAAATAACCTTGGAAGGTGATGTTTATGGCTGTTTTTATGTGTTTGTGTTTGTGTGACCAGGTTACTACGTAAGTAGTTAAATGAAGTCACCCTACTGATAAGAGTGATATGGCATCCTGCCTTTATAATCAGACTTTTGCTTGCTGATATTAGGGATAGAAAAACACATATGACATTCTCCTTACCTTCAAGGAGATTATATCCCCAATAAGAAAGCACAATGAGCACATATGCAATAAGTGACAAACAAATATGTTGTATAAGCAAATAGAAAAGAGCAAGAATTTCTGAAATCCAAGTGTAGACACATGTGCCTACCAGTCTATCAGTGGGCAATGTGAAATTCCATCAGTACTTTTGTGGATCTTTTTAAGAGCCTGTAGTTTGTGCTACATGTTGTGTGGAATACAAAGCAGTGTAAATTCCGTTTGTTGCTTTCAAAAAACATGTAATCTATTTGAGAATATGAGGGTAAAATTCAAGAATAGATAAAAGCAGGTATGCAATAGGAATGTAAAATTACTGGCTAAGTCAAGCAGCCTAGGGAGTGATGGATATAGAGACATTGTCGGTCGTGGAGTGAGTCATATACAAAGTTGAGCCTAAGCTGGCATAGAAGGAGCAGTAGAATTGAGGCAGAGAGGAAAGAGGGGGATTTTTGTGTAGAGGTTAGGCTTTGGGGGTGTTAGACTAATTCAGCCAAAGTTAAAGGATTCATTTGGGCAGAAGTTGGAGAAAATGCTAAAAGGTGAGGAAGATAGATGGCTTTGAATGATAAAAATTGATGCTTTTGTCACAAAAATTCTGATTTAGGGTAGTGTGATACAGGATAGAGCCAGATTCGTGGACAGTGATGCTTTAGACAGATACTGTCAAAGAGGTTTTGGATGTATTTACGTGTGTCTGTTAGTGTATCTGTATTTGAGGAAAAGTGTTTTTCTAACTTGTGAATTTTCACATTAATCCCATAGGCATAAAAGTATGGGAGTTTTGGTTTACTACCTTCAACTATTTATCGTCTTTTCCCACCGATTACCACCAGTCATTTTTCTCCTTTAAAAACACACAAAGACAAAGGAATAAAGCCAAATAGTATCTATAACTATTAGTTTAGCTTTAAACTACTAGTTTACTATACTATTTGGCTTCATTTCTTTGCTTTAGCATCCGTAGCTACTAGTTTAGTTTTAAACCAAAGTAGTGAATAGAACCATGAATTTGGTTCTATCTTATATCACTAGTTTAGTTTCAGTTTAAAACTAGTAGCTCTAGATAGTATTTTGCTTTATTTCTTTGCTTCTTTGCTTATTTCTTTAAGATGTTTTATATAGTTCTAAACATGGTAGATCCATAATTATATATCCAGGCTTTGTGCTTTGTATGGTGAGCACTTTGCACACATTACTATATCATCTGCTGAAGGTTTTAAATAAGGCAAGCATAGTGACTGCATAATCTGTCCAATTTGGGACTGGCAGCTGTTATCAAGGTATGCATTTTAAATTGCAGAGATTTTAGAATGTACACTATTAACTTGACTTACTGTGTCTGGGAAACTGATGTAGGCTGCATCCAAAGATTTCCCTGCAGCTTGCTTAGTTCCATTAGTCAAGTGGAAATCTCATAACTAAATAGTCACACAGTGCTTTGTCGATTTCTTGCCAGGCTCAGTGGATAATATGTGACCTGTCGCACATGAGGGATTCTCTGTGGGGAGGGATGTAGCTCACAGCCTAGGGAGGGCATGAGGTATTTTTCTAAGGGGCCTCGCTGTGGGCTGGCTCTGTAGATTGGATGAAGCACAGAGACAGAGAAGTCAATCAGCTGCCTGTTGGATTTGTGGGGCTCTGAAAGGCCAATTTGCTGGGATTAACAGAGGTCTGGCTTAATAAATGTGTCTGCTTGTCTAATATATTTGAGCAAATGAACCTTAAAATACTTGATTTAATTTAGCATTGGGCACCAGATATCAGTGGCTGATGAAGAACTCAAGAATCCTGTTGAGTGTTCCAGCTTTGCAAGGAAGGTAAAATCAACCATGCTGCCATAACAGCTGATGAGAAACAAAAGCAGTTTGGAAAACAAAATTAGCTCCTGCCATTTCCCCGACACAAGAGTCTGTGGCTTGCCACCTGGGGACCAAGTGTTCCCATTCAGCACAGTTTGTTTGCTGTGGCTCAGTGCCCTGACTGGCTGGCAGGAGGGCACATACTCTCTTACTTCAGATGGCATTCCCTTTGCCCTGCATCCCTGCACCCTTGCTGGGCCCTGGATCTCCTAGGGAAACAGCCAGATGGAGACAAGATCAAATCTGCTAGGACAGGAGGAATTCCATTCCTCTCAGAAGAGATTCCATTGCCCAGGACAGCACCAACCCAGTGAATCTTAAGAAGAGAAGGCAGAAAAAGGAGAGAGGGCCATGTATACTACTGAGAGCTGAAGAAGATGAGCTGAAAGTAGTGAAGATTCTCTAAAGAGAAAACTATTAAGGGAGAAAAATGCCTGGTAGTCATAGGTGGGAAAAGATGAGAAATAGTTGAAGGCAGTAAAACAAGACGGGAAGCTGAAAGAGCTGTGCAGTGAACATCCACATACACACCACCTGTGGTCCACCATTAACATTTGCTATACTTGCTCTATCACATGTCTATCTGTCCATCCTTCTGTATATATCTATTAGTCTATCTTGATGTTTTATTCATTTCAAAGTAAATTTAAGACACCTATATTCTTTGTCCTAAATGATTCAGCTTGTGAATTGTTAACTATAGTTGAATATTTCTTTACACTTTTACCCCTGTGGGGGTATAAATCCTATCAACAATGGAATGCAAAATTCAACAGTGTGTACTTACTGAGTTTTGGAAAAGACATTCACCTGTGTAATCCAAACTTCCTGAAAGTCCTCTCATGCCCCTTCTTAGTCAATCTCCAGCCCAGTCCCCCTTCTCAGTCAATCTCCAGCGCAGTCTCCAGAACCAACCACTATTCTGTTTTTTCATAAAAAATTAGATTTGCTGGTTTGGGGATTTATCCATACTGATTATACACACACACACATACATACACAAACACCGATTATACATATATATCAGTATTTATTTATTTCCTACTAAATTTCCTGCTAATGAATTCCTGGGCTATTTCCTATTTTGGGCTGCTATGAATAAGCCACTATGAACATTTATTTTTTTGTTTGTGTACTTGCATCTTCTTTTCTCTTGACTAAATTCTTAGGGTTGTAGTTGCCAAATCATAAAATATACATACGGTACAATTGATGGAGGAATTTTCTTGGCCCCTTCACTGAACTCGCAGCAGGGGCACTCCCTCTACTGGCCCAGGGTGCTCAACCCCTTGTGGGAGGGAGCATGTGAGCGGGTGAGTGTGGGATCTGGCCAGACTCTCCAGGTGCTGACACAGGAGAAGCTCCATGGAGGGCCCATGGCCAGACCAGGTGTGTCACCTCAGGGGGAACACAGCAGCCCCAGGTGAGGGTGCTTGCAACCCTGAAGCCTCAGAGGGGTTGTTACAGTGCTCCTTAACTCCACCATCTGTGGACAGTGGCGTGTTAGCAGCTCAGTTAGCCCCTTGCCTTGTCACGTGGGGCAGCTGTCCTCTGCGCTGCGAATAAAGGACCAGTGTGACAGTCTTTCTGGGGACCCACACTCGGTGGGTCTTGAACTCTTGTCTGGCATCCAAGAAGAATGAGGTCACACGGACCATTGAAGGATGATGAAGGCAGAGAATTTTATTGAGCAATGGAAACAGCTCTCAGCAGAGAGGGGAGCTGGAGAGGGGACAGGAAGGGCAGATCATCTCCTCCCTGACTTCAAGTCAGGCTGTCTCCTCCCAGAAGTCAGGCCGTCTTCTTCTCTACCAACTTAGTCTAGGGTCTTTACAGACACAGGATGGGGATTGTGTGCTGATTCATTTGTGAATATGCAAAAAAGGATCAAGTGAAGACACTACTCAAAGGTGGCATGACAGTGTAGAAAACCAACTAGGAAAGGGTAGGTATATGTAAAATAGGTGAAGGATAGGGATCAATCAGAGAAAGCGCACCAAACAGGAAGACAAGTTTTCAATCCAGGCCAAAGATTTAACTTGTAATTTGGCTTTCAGGCTTTAAACTGTCTTTGGCTTGGAGGTGGGGTTTCACTGGGTACCTGCCCCTATCTGCCTAGGCATTTGGCTGCCTCCTGTCACTATCACACCACTTTGGAAAAAGTTCTTGCAATTTCTTACAAAACTAAACATTTTCCTAAATGCTTCTACCATTCTCCTAAGTTGTTCTACCATTTTACATTTCCACCAAAATTCTATGAGTCCTAATTGTCCTGCATCTTCAATATTACTTGATATTATCATATATATTATATATATATAGCCATTCTGTTGGGTGTTTAGAGATATCTCATTTTCTTTTTAAAGAATGTAGCAAAGGTAATGAAGTGATTGAAGGTTTTCTGTCAGATAAGACCTGATGGGCTGACCAATAGAAACTAGAAATTTTGCCTAAATCCATTTGTCAATGCAACAGATTCTAATTGCTGAATGAGTCCTCACAGATCACCTAGATCACCTAACCCAAACCACTCACTTAACAGATAAAGAAGTAAGGGCCAGAATGGGGACAA
Source organism: Colobus angolensis palliatus (assembly GCF_000951035.1). NCBI lineage: Eukaryota > Metazoa > Chordata > Mammalia > Primates > Cercopithecidae > Colobus > Colobus angolensis. The sequence goes on along the minus strand of NW_012117821.1, from coordinate 4,576,239 downwards.
ACTTTGCCTCAGGATATTGATTCAAACAGTAACAGAGTGAGTTTCAAGTCACTGTTCTAATTACACTAGAAATGGTGACTCTGTGCCACACTATATAATAATATAACTATATAATGTTGTTATTCCCTTATTCCATGGCCATGATTGACATTTGTTATGCTCAGCCCAGCTTGACTTTAGCTCCCTTCTCCAAATGGGACCATAAACAGCCACTGTTGACCCTTTGGATTTTATACGCATGTCAGAACTTATTGACACTTCATTCATCAATGAATTCAGAAGGTCACACCCATGTAAGTGTCATCACCCAGTCATAAGTATGGGAAAAAATGCCTGAACTCTGACGTTTGTCCTTAGTTAAGGGAAGGAGTATATCTCTTTCCATACTCCCTTTCTTCTTTCATTTACCAAATAGAAAATAAAATATGTCAGACGCTTAAGACAGTATCTGTCATCCTGCCCAGCTCCAGCCGTCAACCTGATCATAAAACAGAGCTATAGAATTTTAAAGCAGAAGAAATTAAATTATTGTTTCAAAGGCCCAGTTGAAAATTCTGAGCTAGAAAGGAATTTCAGTATTACAGTAGGGACACCATCTGAAAGCTGCAGCTGGGAGCCTCTGCAGGGTTTTGTACACGTGCATCCAGGCCATACATGGGTATGCTGTGAAGGACTGTCCTGCCCCACTTAAAGGGCAGCTCTGTGCATTCTGCAACGGGCTACATTACTACTCTCCATCCTGCTGCCATCCTGACACAAAGAGAGGAGAGGAAGTCTGCTCATCTGCCCCGATGACATCTCTTTATCAGCTGCCTTAGATCAGCCTTCAACTGTTACATCTTACTTTCCAAACAACAGAGAATTTGAGAGGGCACTGACTGTAAGATGCCCACTGAATAATGACTCACAATCTGAAGATTTGTACTCTCTTCTCTCCAATAAGCATCTACTTTTTAATCAAGATTCTTCTTTCCAGGAAAATAAAATATATAATTAGAGCTGACCCTTGAACAACAAGGATTTGAAATGTACAGGTCCACTTATATGTGAGGTTTGTTTTTTTTTTTTCAAGAAATACAGTTAACCCTCCATATCATCAGGATCCACATCTGCAACCAAACTTAGATTGAAAATACAGCATTTGCAGAATGCAAGACCTGCAGATATGGAGGGCCTACAATGGGACTGGAGTATGTATGGATTTTTGTATACACAGGGGTCCTGGAACCAATCCTCTGTGAATTCTGAGGTATATCTGCATTCTATTTCTCTCTTCATCCTTAAGAAATTCCTATCTGTTATGATTATTCAGGGAAAAAACAGAAAGAGAAAAAGATTAATAAATGATCACAATATGTATGTGTATTTTCCAACCTATTAAAAATGGTAAAAATGCCAGATATAATAATATAAAAAGTCAGTAATCTGATGGTGCATCTAATTTACGTATATTTTCCGCTCTATGAAGGGCAATGTGTGGCCGGGCACAATGGCTCATGTCTGTAATCCTGGCACTTTGGGAGGCCGAGATGGGTGGATTGCCTGAGCTCAGGAGTTTGAGATCAGCCTGGGCAACACAGTGAAACTCCGTCTCTACTAAAATACAAAAAATTAGCTGGGTGTGGTGGCATGCACCTGTTGTCGCAGCTACTAGGGAGGCTGAGGCAGGAGAATTGCTAGAACCCAGGAGGCAGAGGTTGCAGTGAGCTGACATCCTATCACTGCATTCCAGCCTGGGTGACAGAGTGAGGCGACAGAGTGAGACTCTGTCAAAAAAAAAAAAGAAAGAAAGAAAGGAAAGAAAAACAATGTGCTTAGGGTGGGCAACACAGAAGTAAATAACTATGTGATCACTTCTCAGAAAGGTCTCATAATCCAGTGGAATATAGGATGAAAATATAAGTGACACCAGATACTGGAGGAGAAGGGAAATGATCTCCTATTCCCAAAGCCAACAGGAACAGGTTACCAAAGCTGTTTCTACTTTGCCCCAGGAGAAGGAGCAGAGGGACATGCAAAGTCCAGGATGCCCAGTCTTATCCTTATTTCTAGAATTTAACAGTTTATAACATGTTTGAAGTATACTAATACTCTTCCTAGATACTGGAAGAGTAATCACAGTTTTAAGAAACTGTATAAAGTTTGTTTGTTTGTTTTCTTTTGCAAGCTAGGATGACAGCCTGAGAATTTCAGGAAAGGAAGGAAAGTTCATATCCCACACAAGACTGAATGAGTATTGTTACTTCTTCTTGTAGCCTCTCATCACTTTGGACAGCAGCATTTCCTTCACATTCCTTGCAGAGGGAACCAACACCATCACAGTCCAGGTGGCTGCTGGGAATGCCCTTATCCAGGACACAAAAGAGATTGCAGTTCATGGTAAGCCCTGAAAATTGTTCTGTGATGCTCCTTCCCACTCAGTTAATTGCCTCTGTCCACTCTCCCTACAATCATTGAGTGTGTGGAAATTCCTCAGGCTCTGGGAAAATGACATAGGTCAACAGGAAGCTTCCAAACCTACCTCCGACCTAGAGATTGAGGTTATAAGAGACATAAACCACAATCAGCTATTTGTTGTCCCCTGTGTTCTGTCTGCCTCACAGCGTGTTTGGGGTTCCCCTTAGATAAAGACACCTATCACAAATGGAAGGAAATGCAAGCTGGAAAGACTGTCATAGAAGGGGCTAGATCTTTTGTCCTGCCGAGGTATCTACAACATATATGCAGGACACACTCTTTGTGAGATGAAGACCAGCAATTTCCAAAGGTCAGGAGTCATGATCCCTGCCTTGTAGGATTCCTTGCTCAGTTAATGAGATGACTTATTCACAACCGATGGCTTTCTTGATTGTTAGAGATTTGAATATCATTTGCTGCAAACCTGGATAATAAGGCTAAGAATATAAGTTAGGACTAGGGCAGAAGAGTGGTAAATAGGACTACTATCCTGTTCTCAACTCTGGAGAACCATTCTTAAGAATATTATAAATGAAAGTGCCTCTACTGCCATTTCACACAACCTCTCCCAGGTTCTTAGACACAACCACTATCACTGTGGTTTTCTAGGAAGTTAAGTGAAGGCTTGTGATCCTCTGACTCAGATTATGTTCCTCCAGCCTCACACCAGGTAAATTCCTTTTCCTACCTTTCTGCAGACTTGCTTCTCAGGCTCTTCGAGGGGCACATGGAAGGTTTGTGTGTTTCTTTGAAAGTAAACATTTTAATTGAATTGTAAATTTTATACAGAAGTGTGCAGGGCACAAGTATTTAGTTTTATGAATTACCACAAAGTGAATACACCTGTATACTCACCAACCGGGTCAAGATACAAAGTTTCAACCTATTTTCTAATCCTCAGAGGCAGTTTCTAGCACAATGGGCAAAGGGATTAAGGAAGGAGAAGTGAAAAGACTCCATTCCAACCAAGCCCAAATTGGTAATGCTTTGTGTTGGCTCTGCATGGTACCACCTACAGGAGCAGAAGTCTCCTTCTGGAGTTTTGTATTTGTCTTTCATTTCAGAGAATATACAGGAAGAAAGGCTTAAGATCTTAGGCACTAACAAAACTGGTAGGAGCACAAATCTACTTCTAATCACCAAATTCTACTTTATTTCAGAAGTCAGGAAACAAGCTGAGAACGAGGAATTCTAGCAGAAGCCTGGTGAAACAGTAGATGCTTTACCGAAAGCACAGTGGTGGTGGAGCCCCACACCTGTCACACCCTCTCTCTTCTCACTCTCCTAGCCTCACTTGAACACTCTCTCTCCCTGCAGAATATTTCCAGTCCCAGCTTTTATCATTCTCTCCTAATCTGGATTACCACAATCCTGACATTCCTGAGTGGAGACAAGATATTGGCCATGTCATCAAGCGAGCTCTGGTTAAAGTAAGTTGGCTTTATCTTTGTTTAAGTTCTTGCAAGTAAAGAAAAGAACTAGATGGTGTGGTCCACAATACATTGGCATGAATTAAAACTGCATTCCACGATTAGATAAAGATTATTTCTCTGTAAAAAGGGAGAGAAGAGGCTGGGCGCAGTGGCTCACACCTGTCATCCCAACACTTTGGGAGGCCAAGGCAGGCAGATCACTTGAGACCAGGAGTTCGAGACCAGCCTGGCCAACATAACAAAACTCTATCTCTACTAAAAATACAAAAATTAGCAGGATGTGGTGGCACACACCTGTAATCCCAGCTACT
>NW_012117821.1:4566357-4571227 GCF_000951035.1 Colobus angolensis palliatus | reverse complement strand
GTGGATCACCTGAGGTCAAGAGATCAAGACCATCCTGGCCAACACGGTCAAACCCTGTCTCTACTAAAAGAACAAAATTAGCTGGGTGTGGTGGCGTGTGCCTGTAGTCCCAGCTACTCGGGAGGCTGAGGCGTGAGAATCATCTGAACCCAAAAGGCAGAGGTTGCAGTGAGCCGAGATATTGTGCCACTGCACTCCAGCCTGGTGACAGAGCGACACTCTTATCTCAGCATATCTGGGAAATGGAAAAGAGTTTGGTGTAGCTAGTTTGTAGGTTATAAGGGCGGGTGCAGCTAAAATTGAGCTAAGATGCTTATGTCATATTGTGTAGGGTCTGAGCGACAAATAGAAGCTTGGCATCTATTCTGAAGGCGCTGGAGAGTATGAAAAGTATTGTTTTTTTATTTCAGTAAGAGAATAGGTTTATATGTCAGGAACCCATTCTGGTGGCAATGCAGAGGACAAGCTGGGGTAGGAAGGGAACATAGTGGGGGAGATATTTCACAAAAGATGACCAGCTAAAAGATCACTGAAGTTTTCTAGGCCAGGAATATAAGATGCTCAAGAAGAAGAAGTAAAGGCTACTTAAACAGTTGAACAATAGAACTGGTGACTAAGGAAATGTAGTGTGGGTGAGAGGGAGAGAGAAATTTTCTGATGACAAGAGCTGGTAGGAGATGGCCTTACATTAATCAAGATAGGGACTGTGTAGGAGAAGCACGCTTGGGGAACAGTAATGATTTGACTTTTAATATAAGTCTGGAGCACGTGAGAAACAGTTGGGTGAAGATGACCAGGAGGATTGAAAATATGGGTCTGAAGATGAAGCAGAGGTTCACGCTGGAGGGAGAGATGTAAGAGAAGAGGCTGTGGAGGTTGCTAGGCTCTCCAAAGAGGAGTTGGGGAATAAGGCAGACACGCTGCTGGTGGTTCCCCAAGGCAGAGGAGAAAAATCCAGCAAGGACATGGAGAAGGAGCTGACAGGTAGGAAGAAGAATAAATAGAAGAGAATGACATAGGAGCATTACTGTATGGAGTGGTCTATAAGAGTAACTACACTTCAAATCTTTTTACAAAGAGACTGTTCATAGAAAGAGATGAGAATGAGGGCCGGGAGTGGTGGCTCATGCCTGTAATCCTAGCACTTTGGGAGCCAAGGCAGGCGGATTGGCTGAGCTCAGGAGTTTGAGACCACTCTGGGCAACACAGTGAAACTCCATGTCTACAAAAATAAATTTAAAAATGTAGCCGGGGATGGTGGTGCATGCAGGTAGTCCCAGCTACTCAGGAGGCTGAGGCAGGACAATTGCTTGAATCCAGGAGGTGGCGGTTGCAGTACACTCCAGCCTGGGCAACAGAGTGAGACTCCGTCTCAAAAAAAAAAAAGAAAAAAAGAGATGAGAATGATACCGTTATGTATGCTGTGTTAGTCTGTTTGGGCTGCTATAACAAGGTTCCATAAACTGGGTGGCTTATAAACAACACAAGTGTATATCTCACAATTCTGGAGGCGGGGAAGTACAAGATCAAGATGCTGGCAGATCTGATGTCTGGTGAAAACCTCTTTCCTTATTCATAGACAGAACCTTCTTGCTGTGTCTTCACATGGTGGAAAGGGCAAGGTGGCTCTCTGAGGTCTCTTTTATAAAGGCACTAATCCCATTCATGAGGGCTTCACCCTTATGACCTAATCACCTCCCAAGGCCCCACCCTGATACCATCACGTTGGATGTTAAGTTTTGACAGATGAATGGGGATGGGGGGTGCAGAAATATGCAGATCATAGCATATGTCTTTGGTTGCAAAGCATCCAGAATTGGGTTGTATTATGTATGGTTATATTCATTAAAAACATACTAGCTTTTTAGGAAATAACTTGGTAATTGCAATAATAATAATCAGTCCTTTCAGTTGATTCTCAGGCCTCAAATCTCACAAGGACCAATCACTCATATGTCCCTTTGGTTGGGTTAAATGAATCTAGATACATTGCTCCAGGGTCCCTCTAAGGGTCTTGGTGGACTGACACTCCCTGACATTGTTCTTTCCTGAGACAAAGGGTCACACCAGTCAAGGCATTAATAAACTCACCACCCCACCCCTTCACTGCATTGGGTGATTCTCTGCATTTTACCCCTTAGTCTGGCCTCCTGAGACTTGCTTTAAGGTTAGGTAAAGGCCCCCAGCCTTATGGACTTGGGCATTGAGACTTAATGCTACTCAAGATCATGCTTTGAAAGGATGCTGAGGCATCTAGCTCACCACCTAAGGATGCTAAGAGGGTGCCTCCCTGGTTGGTGGAGTCTTTAGGCTTCTGACTGCTAATTCTTCCCTGCAGGCTGGCTCTTTCACTTTTCTTTATCACATCCCTGAGAGTTCACTCCAATCTGTAAGCCTTATTCCAAAGCTCAGCCTTACTCCAGAGCTGAGCAAATGGAAAACAACCAACCCCTCCACTTCTGTTCAATCTTCAATCTAGCAACTGTTTATTTAATTTTTACTCTGTGTCAAGCTTTCTTTGGAACAGTGAGACCCCGTACAGAAATATCTGGGCAATCACACCATAAGAACCTGTATTAGTTCATTCTCAAACTGCTATAAAGAAAAGCCCGAGACTGGGTAATTTATAAAGAAAAAGGGTTTAACTGACTTACAGTTCTGCATGGCTAGGGAGGCCTCAGGAGACTTAACAATCATGGCAGAAGGCACCTCTTCACAGGATGACAGGAGAGAGAAGAGTGGCAGAGCGGAGGGGGAAAAGCCCCTTATAAAACCATTAGCTCTCATGAGAACTCACTATCATGAGAACAGGAGGATGGGGAAACCACCCCCAGGATTCGATCGCCTCTACCGGGTTCCTCCCTCAATACCTGGGGATTCTGGGAATTACTATTCAAGATGAGATTTACGTGGGGACACAAAGCCTAACCATATCAGGGTCTATCTGAGAAAAGACTGCACCAGACGAATGTAATCATGTGTCACGGTGGACATGATCTATCTCTCTGAAATGCAGTGGACATGGTCCTTTGGAGGTGTTTGGGGTGGGAGGCTAAAGTGGAGGAGATCACTGCAGATAGAGATAGTCAGGGGGCACTTCTTGGAGGATGGGGGTATTTCACCTCATTCACAAATTATATATTTGGATTGGCAGAAGAGGTGGTGGGTGGTGTTCTGGATAAAAGATCTTCAGGAGACACATAGGAAAGAACAAGCTTACCCTTCACGGGGGAGAATTCTGTATCCTGTTTTCTTTACAAATTTGCCTTCAGACAGAAGCTTACTTTTAAGTGTTTATCACAAAAGCAATATCATTCTTTTACTAACCCCTCAGGAATAGAAAAATCCACTCGTGTTCTCAGCCTCTTAACAACGTTTAGTATTTTGTTATTTTTTTCTTCTATACATTTGTATTTTTATAGAGTTGTAACCAAAGAAATGTAAGGAAATAGATTGGAATGCAGCTATCATAAGTGTTTTTCTATGTTGTCTCATAGTACTCATTATCATCTTAATGGTAGCATAATATTCTATCAAGTGATTATGCCAGTATTTACTTAATTTTTTTGAATACTGGAGATTTCCCCATTTATTTGCTATTATAAGTAATGTTGTATTTTTTCCTACATATGGCTTTTCCTATATTTTGGATCATGTCTTTAGAACAAACTCACCAAGTTACAGTTACTGACTGAAGGGTATGAATATTTTTATGGCCCTTAAATTAAGTCTTTCAGAAAACAAATTGGCAATATGTATCAATTTCTAGCACTGCCAGCGCCAAATGAGGGAACTTCCTTCACTGCAGTCTTACCAATATTAGCTATTACACTTAAAAAAAATCCTGCTTTAATAAGTGAAAGCAAGTGTTGCTTGGCTTTCTTTAAATTTTCATTTTCCCATGTTTGTTTATGACTTCTTTTTCCTCATTTGCACCCAGCCTGTGTTTCAGCCAGACGTTCTAGCCCTCATAGAAAAAATGGAAAATATGAGAGGAACTTTTGCAAATGTTCCCAGCAAATAATGTTTTAAAAATCATTTGTAATACCATTCTAGTTTCAGTGAAAATGTATATAAGAGCAGAGGAGGTGGTGAAACTAATAATGTTTTACCTAGCAGATCTAAGGGAAAAACTGAAAGAAAGCCTGAATGTATATTGGAGCCTGTGCCTAAAAAGCTGCATTTGAAAAACGCATATGAGCCCTCTGGCTGTGCACACTCTGCTCTTGTCATTGATTTGAGGAGGGCTGGTTCCTCCACAACCTCTCTTTGTCTGAACATCTTTGCAGGTAACCAGCGTCCCAGAGGACCAGATCCTCATTGCCGTGTTCCCTGGCCTCCCCACTTCAGCAGAGCTCTTCATTCTCCCACCCAAGAACCTGACAGAGAGGAGGAAAGGCAACGAAGGGGACCTGGAACAAGTAAGTGAAAGCAAATCTGGCTGGGACCCTTGCCTGCACCCTACACCCTGAGAGGGCACAAAACTGTTTTCAGCAAGAAAGGGAGACAGGCTCTCTTCCATTGCCCCAACAGCCACGATTTTGAAGAGCAATCACCCTTACCCAGAGTAAATACAGGTGCAAATAGACTGGAGCATTCAGCTACTCAGGAAGGAATGGCACCCCTGGCATTATTCATTCCAATGTCTGATATCCCTGTGCCAGCTCATGTCTCCCTCCCAATGACTCCTCCTGGGGTGCAGGGGAAGGGGAACAGTAGAGAGAGAGAGAGAGAGAGAGAGAGAGAGAGAGAGAGAGAGAGAGAGAGAGAGAGAGAGAGAGAGAGAGAGGGGGGAATTTGAAATCCTTGTTTATTTCTGGAACTCTGTGCTTCTTGTCTTTAAACTGCACTAGCCCCTAAAGATCCTGGC
>NW_012117821.1:4485035-4566307 GCF_000951035.1 Colobus angolensis palliatus | reverse complement strand
ACAGAGAGAGAGAGAGAAACAGAGAGAGAGAGAGGGGGGAATTTGAAATCCTTGTTTATTTCTGGAACTCTGTGCTTCTTGTCTTTAAACTGCACTAGCCCCTAAAGATCCTGGCCAATTTTTAAGCTCTGCTGCTGGGGAGAAAATAAACTGCTTTCAAACATGATTTTTTGGAGAGGGATATATTGCCTCACTTTAAGGAAGCAACATTTCCAAAAGGGATTGTGATTTACTGTTCTTATCAAATGGGCATATAGAACTATACTGCGATCTGCACACTGTCCTGGAAGTAAAGGGAATGGCAGGACTTGTGTTTCTCCTTTTCATCCTCTATTCCTCCTGAGGTCTTAATGTCTGCACTGTTTCATCCTTCCTTTCTTTCTCATGATGCTAAGTCAGGTGAAGTAGAAATAAGTGAGCGTGAGACTGCAGAAAATCGGCATGAATCACACACATTTGCTCCCATATGAGGTAATCGTTGTACAGACATATTTTGTGTCCCTGTGATACTCACTGGCCATCACCCCATCTTTACAGCTATCCACAGACCTTGAGCAGTACAGATGTGATTGCAGTTTCTCTGAGAAATAATTTCTTGCATTGCAGGGTTGCATATTGAAGTTGGCCAGAAATAAATTTAGCTTCTCAATGCATACATCACTTTTACAAGACCTCTTTATTCTGAAATAGCAAGTGGCATGTGTGAACTATATTTGGAAGCTACAATATCCATCCATTTAGATAAATAGGTAATTACAGTGATGAATAGCAGCTGTGATATTAAGGCGCATACAGCGAGATAAGAGGGACAACAGCCTAAGTCGGCCTCAGCTTTCATGTGGGAATTACAGAGTGATTAAATCGATGTTATGTGTTCTGAGACTTGCTAGGGAAAAGTAAAGAACAAAAATTATCCCATAAAAAGGAGGCAGCTTCTGCTTTGATGTTTGCTTCCCATTGTCTCTAAGATAGAAAACGCAGAGGAGTGGACTGGGAGTATATGTGCCTGCTTAAATCCTGGCAGGGGCCTACATCCCCTGTGTGTATGACTTAATCAGATTACAGAGCTAATGATGGGTTGAACTTCTTTCATTGGAACCCATAACAGATCTTTTTAGAGTGTTATAAAGGCATGGATAAAAGAGCAGTGAACTAGGAATTGAATGAAACACCTATGTCTATTATAGCTCGAACTCACCAGTGACTGTAGGCATGCGTTTCTGTCTCTCACTCTCCTCTCCAGAATAAGCAAATATTACCATCTATAGTTGTTTCTCAGTACACACAGGAGAATGGTTCTAGGACTTCTGATATACCAAATCTGTGCATCTTCAAGTCCTACAGTTGGCCCTGCAGAACTTGCGTGTAAGAAGTTGGGCCTCTGCAACATGGTGAAACCCCGTCCCTACTAAAAATACAAAAAGTAGCTTGGTGTGGTGGTGACACGTGCTTGTAATCCCAGCTACTCAGGAGGCTGAGGCAGGAGAATCGCTTGAACCCAGGAGGGAGAGGTTGCAGCGAGCCAAGATCATGCCACTGCACTCCAGCCTGGTGACAGAGTGAGATTCCATCTAAAAAAGAAGAAGAAGGAGAAGGAGAAGGAGAAGGAGAAGGAGAAGAGAAGAGGAGGAAGAGGAAGAGGAAGAGGAAGAAGAAGTAGTTGGGCCTCTTTATATTCTCTATATGCAAGTTTCGCATCCTGAGAATACTGTATTTTCCATCCACATTTTATTGAAAAAATCCACATAGAAGTGGATCTGCTTAATTCAAAACTGTATATAGTTCAAGGGTCAACTGTACTTCCTTGGTCTCACAAGGCTCCAAGGGCTGTGAGAACCACATTGATAAATATGTCCCAATATCTTATCCCTAATTGAACCATGGTGACTTTTTACCTTTGACCTTCTCCTTGGTTTCTTATTCCGTGAGGGAGCATCATTGCATGTCATGTCACCCCGTGCATCCTGTCTTTTTTTTCAGATTGTAGAAACACTGTTTAATGCTCTCAACCAAAATTTGGTCCAGTTTGAGCTGAAGCCGGGGGTACAAGTCATTGTGTATGTCACACAGCTGACGTTAGGTGAGTGCCACTGGGAACTGGGGAAATGGGAAAGAGGATTTGTTATCCCAGAGAGAAAAGGAGGAGAGAATCATGAAACCCTGCTCCATAATGCCTGAAACTGGCTTTGTAGAAGGGTCCTTTTCGTAGTTATGGGTTCAGAAGGATTGTTCACATCAGTCACATTGTTCTGAAGGCGTTCTGCAAGACTTTCTTAGGAGTAGCTTTGCCATTGAATCCCTAGATGGTCTTGGAGAAAACCTACAATTTCCTTGGGTCTTAACCGTATTCATTTGTTTGTTTGTGTATTTCTTTATTTTGTCTGTGGCAAACGGGATTATATTGGATAGTCCTCTAGCTCTCTTCATGCATATGATTATTTGATTTTATGAATCTTGGATGGTAGGCCACAGAACTTTAAAACTCCCTTCTAGTTTACAATGTGTGAGTCAAAGTAGAAACAGGAACAAACTCTAGTTAACTTATTTATGAAAAAAATCTAAAAAGGCATGTCCTATGGGGCATCTACTTTGTGCTGTCTGGGAGAACCTGTTTACTAAATAGTTCTTAATAATGTCAGACTTTTCCAGTGTGTAGGTCACAAGTGTGCCCATCCAGTGGGTTTTTATGAGAACAGAGTGAAGGAAGAGAATGAAACACTGCATTAGTACTTAACCCAAAATTTCAAATGGGCTCCCTGTAATTTTGGTGACAGGCATGCAGGCTATCTAAGAGAAAGAGCACTGGAGACTGTATTCCACTCCCCTGAGCTGGACATACGTTATTCAATTTAGACCAAGAACTAGCAGGTTTCCCCAGGATGAACAGAGAAGTTTACTTTCCCTAAGAAGCTGTACTCAGGTACCATTGTCATCATTGAAGCTAGACTTTCTGCACCCAGCTATCAGGCAGGGGAATTGGAGACTAGACATAAGGATGAAGATCAGTGGCCTCCTTCCTGCAATGAATACTCCCTCCAGCTAACAGCTTCCAAGTGAGCATATGTGTTCTTTTCCTTATCTGTTCTTCTTTCCCAGCTCCATTGGTGGACTCCAGTGCTGGGCACAGCAGCTCAGCCATGCTTATGCTGTTATCAGTGGTATTTGTTGGCCTGGCTGTGTTTTTGATCTACAAGTTTAAAAGGTATGTGCTATTATCATTCAATTTAGTAGTGTGGCTGGGGTCATTGCAAATGATTCTTCCTATAACTAACTTTACTAAACTCATCACAAGAATGTGGTTTTAATTCTCCTTGAACTTCTGTTTGACAATGGGTAAAAGCAAGAATGGTTGAGGGTCATGGAATAAAAGGGTTTGAGACTCTGAACTCTATCTATTATGATTTATAGGTACAATGAATTAGGTAAGTAAAGACTGGCCAATGAAATCAATTTATTATCTTCAAGAGAAATGTAAGGGGTTTTCAAACCTCAATCAAATTTCTAAAGTAAGGTCTTATATATTCAGAAGATCTTCCTATATGGATCAATATCCATTCAGGTGGTTAAATAGAGAAAATGCAGCTAAAATCTGATACACACATGTAGAGACACCAATGCATTTTTTTATCCCCTGTTGCAGCTATTCAACATCTCTCTTTAATAAATAAAAATAAAAAAAAAATAAAATTTGCATGCTAAACATATTCAACTATCATCCTTCTCCATCTTTTTCCTATTCTAAAGGGAAATTGATTAGGAGAACAAAACTCCACGTCTTGAGAAATTATTTTTGAAAGCCACAGAAGGGGTGATATAACAAGATACTTACTAGAAACATAAAATTGAAATCAATAATTTTGTACCAACATTCAAATTATAACTTCTACTAGGATGTATACTACTTAAGAGAATAAACTCTGAAATAAGACCCAATTTTAACTTTTAGCATTTGTAACCTTGGGCAATTGTATTTGCCTCTCTAAGTCTTAATGTCTTAATTAGTAAAATGGGAATAGCAATAATATTTTATAGGTTTGCTATATGATTTAAATGTCATAATGCGTATAGGTGCTATGTACTAAGTAATCAACAAAGCTACACTATTATAAATAACAAAGCACATGCCTGCCAAAGATGCCGTCTGTGCCATAAACTGTCACATAATAGGCCCTTAGAAATTTTATCAGTGGCCTAGAAATGTGCTTCCTGGGAAGCCTGGGTAAAGTAAAAACGTCATTAATTATTGTCAGATGAGTTTGAAAGCATCTTTTAGTCCTGGAGTCTTTCCAGGAACTAAAGATAATGCTTTTAGGTTTTGGTAGAGATCAGTGGTAAAGGTGCCTGACTTTTCCTGCCCCCCCTTCTTCCTGCTTATGTCTCCTTTAGTGGCTATTTCAGTTGCTTAAAAACATCAGTTTAATTCAATATACCTCTCAGCATTAGCCGCAGCAGCAGGAATTCTATCAACACCCTCCGCACTCTCTAGAAGGACAGAATGAGATTCACCTTCCTACTCAATTTATAGACCAGTATGTGGGTTCATGTCCTCTTGGATCAAGATGTGTCAACCCCCATACCCCTGTTCCCTTTTAAAGGTGGATAAAATCTTTATGTCACAAAGTGAGAAAAGGTTCAATATAGAAACAGCCTGGTTAAGACAACACCCATTTATTTATAGATGTACTTCAATTATATGCAAAGAACATTTCACTTTTCACTCAGCCAAGAATTTGATTGTGGGGAAGCCTGGTGTTGCTGGGCGTGACAATCAACTAAACCAAATGTCTCATCTGTGACTCCCAGAGCAGCATAGTTGCTGAGGACAAGGGCCAATAGAAGTCCTGTAAAGAGGCTTTTGTGTCAGATCAATCCAAAATAAGGATACTTAAGGATCACTTATACTGTGACTTGGAAAACTTTTGGTTTTTTTTTGTTTTCGTTTTTGTTTTTTGAAATGCTGTTAAACTCCTTAGACAGTCAACTTATTAATGTAGGCATCTCTAAATCTGTACACTTTAATAATGAATCCATGCCAGCTAATGACATCTCTAAAAAACTTCTACCTTTGTAGTTCCCAGGTATCAGCCCACATTTTCAATGTCCCTGACAGTGAATCATGCAGCTGAGGCCACCAGAAATAAACTCCAGTCAAACTGGACAATAGCAGCATCAGTTAAGAGTAGTCATCAGTTAACCTTTACTTTTCTGTCTACTTTTCGTGGAAGTTTTACTCCCAATGCTCAAGCCGTTTGGTTGAAATTCTGTTGGATTTTCTTTTATTTTTTTGTTCTGCTTTCCCCACTCATCACATGGAACCCCAGTAATGGCAACATGAAGTGCGCCTGGCTTGCAACAAGTACAGAGGTCAGGTTCCTAGCCCTGGATTCCCAGGGTCTCCTTTGCTTCTTTCATTACTATCCCATACAACTTTCGCAATGTTTAAAATGCTCCATCATCTGTACTATCTAATATAGTAGCCAGTAGTCTGACTGAGGAACTGAATTTTAATTACATTTAACTTTAATTAATTTAAGTGTAAATAGCAACACCTGGCCATTAAACGCTCTGTTGAGCAGCACAGTTTAGTGTAAAGACGTTTCTGTTTCTGTGTCCAGATCATTGGCCATACTGAGTTTCCAGATCCAAAACTTCCTCTCTGTAATTGCCAGTATTAACACATTAAGACATTCATTCATCCTACAAACATTTGTTGAGTACTTCCTGTGTGCCAAGCACTGGAAATGATCTCAGTATCCCAAGTGCTTACATGACATGGAAAAAGAGAATAGAATTACTATGAGCCCCAAGCTTCCTTTAAATGAATATCACCTGGCCTCTCACAGTCTCTCTTGCTCTTGGATAGTGACTGCTATTTTCTGATATCTCAAGTGATATAATTAAAAATCATGATGAGATGGCTTTTCTTTCCGAAGACTGCCTAACAAGAATTTTTTTCCATAACTGAATATCTGCTTTTTCTCTATCCAGGAAAACATTTGAGCTTCTATATTCCTGCCAGTCTTTTTTTAGTAGGGCTTTCCTTATAGTCCAAACCCCACTTTGCTGTCTCTAAATTTCCTCCTACAGGCTTCTAACACTCATAATAGATGGATAAATGGATACAAACTGCAGTTGGGATTTTTTTTTTTTTTTTTTAAGAGGGAGACTTGAGCCTATCTATATTACTCCTCTTATTTAAACCTGTATGGATGTTGGTCCAAGACATGTCTCTTGATCTCTTCATTTTCCACATTCCTTGTATGCAGAACTGGAGTTCAGGCTTATATTCTCAACAGTCCCACACGCGGATGTGTTAAGAAATGAAAAGCAACTTGACAAATTTTTTAAATTCTGCAAATTGAGATACAAAATTTATTCTCTTCCAACCATCGATTGCAAAAAGATGAAAAATATGCCGGTTTTTAGATGTGTTATTTGGAAATTGAAATAAAGTGAATAATCTCTATAAGGGCAAGTTTATCCAAATCCTCATAGGTATTGTGAGCAAAGCAGGAAAGGGGAGGCAGTGGACCCTGGTTACACCTCTGTGGTACACAGACTTACGTGATCAGGACTGGTTTGAGCACCCCCGGCACCTAATAATATTGCAGTTGGTCCCAACCTTCATGAGCAATACGTACTTTTATGGTTGAGAGGAATCTAAGTTACTAGACTGTATTTTCATTTATATAAAAAAGAATATAAAGGCCAGCATTCATTTTTAATTATACGCGTTTAGAGAGCCTAGTGTGCTGCCTCACATGGGTGCTGTTCACTTTGGGTTCTTGTAAATTATATTAAACTGGTTTAGACCAGTAGGGGTCATGAGGACACCTCCTTTAATGTATGGAAAGCAAACATTAAAGACTAGAAAACTGAGTGTAAAAAATAATTAGAGGCCAGTAAGTGTTTTAAACCTATTTTCAGATTTTTTCTTCTGAATTAGCTGCAGGAAACCCGTATTAAGTGCTTCCACATTTTGTGTAATTTGGAGTTGGAGCAGATAGGGGAATGTAGAAGCTTGAGAAGACCACTGCTTGGCACAAGGATGACAAAGTGATTTTCCTTTAGAGATGCATAGGATGTCCTGGATTGGGGTGTGTGTCCCGTGTCCCAAGCTTCAGTGGTATCTATGCTAGTAATTGGCTTTGTGAAATGTCTAGACTTTAGTCTAATTTCCTCATCCTTTGATGAGGTAAGAGGGGTCTCTTCTAGAAGTGATATTCTAAGATGAAAATATAATCTTTTTATTGATGAATATAATATAGTAAAGTAGAAAGAGCACAGGATTTAAGGCAATTTATTCACTGATTCAAAAAATGCTTAATAAATGTTAACCATGTGCCAAACACTGTGCTAAGTCAGGTGGATAGCAGAGAGGATAGAAAACACAGACCTTGCCTACGTGGGGCTTTTAGTCCAGTGGGACAGAAAGACAGAAAACAAGTCAATAAACATTGCCTATGACATCACCCTAAACCAACACCATATTTATTTCTTATATAGGCAGTGTCCCATTGTTACATGTTTATAATGGAAAGCTGGATGGTCAGGGGAAGCCTCTCAGAGATGCATGTAAGCCAGGCTCTGAGAAGAGCAGAGGGGAGTGTGTTACAGGCTGAGGGAACAGTTGATTCTAAGTCCCCAAGATGTTGAAGAGCTGCTTCTATTAGAGTCTTATAACTCAAAATTTGAGTCTCCAACTGATTAGCAGCATCAGCATCACCTGGGAGCTTGGCAGAATTGCAGAATCTCAGTCCATCCAGTCTAGACTTACAGAACCACAATTCACATTTTAAGGAAGACTTGGGTGATGCTTAAGCATGTTAATGTTTGAGAAATACTGAATTAAAGGAATACAAAGGAGGCTACCGAGGCTGGAACACACTGTGTGTGAGGAGATAATGAAGATGGGTCAGAAGATGAATGCCTCAAGAAGATTTAAGTGTGAACCCGCTCACTTCTCCAACCCCAAGCTAGTCTGCTTTGTGTTTCCAAACCCCATCTACTACTTTTGTGTCTTTGAATGGAGCTATTTAGCTTCTCTTAATCCTTAATCACCTCCAAAATCCAAAAAGAAGCAATTGTCATCTCCATTGAAAAGATGAGGAAACTATCAAAGTATTTAAGGTACTTATCCCATAAGTGATGCTCTGAAAATTGTAGCAAAGGCTATGAATGTATTATTTCTTGACTATTTATAAAGGAAGCCAATGTGAATTGATTAAATTGATGCAACCTTAGAAATAGGTGTCTTGGCCGGGCGCGGTGAATCAAGCCTGTAATCCCAGCACTTTGGGAGGCCGAGACGGGCGGATCACGAGGTCAGGAGATCGAGACCATCCTGGCTAACACGGTGAAACCCCGTCTCTACTAAAAAAAATACAAAAAACTAGCCGGGCGAGGTGGCGGGTGTCTGTAGTCCCAGCTACTCGGGAGGCTGAGGCAGGAGAATGGCGGGAACCTGGGAGGCGGAGCTTGCAGTGAGCTGAGATCCGGCCACTGCACTCCAGCCCGGGCAACAGAGCGAGACTCCGTCTCAAAAAAAAAAAAAAAAGAAATAGGTGTCTTTTCAGTCTGTACACACTTTGAGTCTTAAAGTCCAGCTCCTTTAAAAACTTAATACCAGGTAAATATTTATAGAGTTTTAGTATCTAACTGCCCTTTTGTTTATATCTGCTTGTTTTTTTTTTTTATTATTATACTTTAAGTTCTAGGGTACATGTGCATAACATGCGGGTTTGTTACATATGTATACTTGTGCCATGTTGGTGTGCTGCACCCTGTTTTTTACCCACAGGAAAAGGTGCATTCCTCAGAGAGTTCTGTGGTTTACATCTTCCCTGGCATCTGGGTTCCTGACTGGCTTTGTGTTCCTTGACCTCGTGGCCTCATTGTCTCTGGGGTTACCAATATCTTTCCTGACATGGACCCTTCCTACTAATAGCTTCTTCCTCCTCTTATCCCCCAGGACTTCCAGCTGCCCAAGTTTGGCACGCCCTGTGATCTTAATCTGATTTTGCTCCTGTCCCATGTAGGAAAATCCCTTGGATTAACATCTATGCTCAAGTCCAACACGACAAGGAGCAGGAAATGATTGGGTCAGTGAGCCAAAGTGAAAACGCCCCGAAAATCACACTCAGTGACTTCACGGAGCCTGAGGAGCTGCTGGACAAAGAACTGGACACGCGGGTCATAGGTACATGCTCCTGCTCCACTAAACTCCTCTGTCCTGTGTCCTCTAAACACTGGCCCGCTTCATCTGTCCTCCATACACTACTGGACTGGAGGGTGGGGACAAACAACTACCTACAGTGGCAGAATCATGTTTTAAATTTGTCTGCCACCTCTGGCCACATGAAATTGGTGGATTTTTTTTTTTCTCTTAGAAGTCAATCAGGGTTGGAAGTACTGGAGTCTGAGTGGGGTAGGGATGAAGTCAACTGCCCATTACTGTTGGGATTTTTCTTCTTTTTCTATAAAGCAAAAGTATTATATGTCCTTACTAATAATTACATGAATGTGGAATCTGGCATCAGATAGCCCTGGGTCCATTTTTCTTGCTCTGCTAATCTACTACGTCTGTGACCTCTCTGTGCCTCAAATTCCTGATCTGTGAAATGGGAGTAGTAGTACTTACGATTCGTTTCTATTTCTGTGTGATACCTAAAAAAAAAAAATTCTAAGACTGTTGTCATAATTACATACTGTTATGTCATTAGCCCAGTGCCTGCCACATCGTAAGTTTCAATACACATTGGCTGTTACTGTTGTTCAATAGAATGTAAGATGGCAGTCAATGTCTTGATCCCACCTGTGTGTTAGTGTAGGAGGTAGCATATGTTAAGCATGGATGACATAAGCCAGTGAGCTGATAGGTAAGGATATCCAGGTGCCTTTTAAATAAATTCCTATTAAGCACCTCTTCTAGGTGGCTTGGTATTTAGCAGTGAATAAAACAAAGATCCCTGCCCTTGTGGAACTCACATCCATTTCTCCCCATGTCTTCTCTTCCCTGCAGGAGGCATTGCCACCATTGCAAACAGCGAAAGCACAAAGGAGATCCCCAACTGCACTAGTGTTTAATGCCAGCAAGCCACGTGGTCAACCACCTTTCCGACTTTTTATTTTTGATGATTACTATTACTATTATTATGGAAAAATAAAAATGTCTTTTTTACCTTTTGTTTACCAAGGGCCCCTTCATAAATAGCAGGCCAATGCGTAGCTTTGGGAGAGAAGGGCATTCTTAGCTGATTGAAATGAGACAAAGGGAATAAATGGCTGTATTTGTGCTAAGAGCAAAGGATGCATCTTCCCACAGCCTCCTCGCTTTACTCTGCCATTGGTAGCTTCAGGACTTTCTTTTGCCTTGTGGTCTCCCTTTTTTCAAAATTTAAGTTGGGTTGGCTTTTTGTGAACCTCTCATCCCCACAGCAGAATCACCAACACTCTCCCCTTCCCCCAGCACACGCACATACAACACAGATCATTTCCCAGGTAGATCCGCAGGAAGTAGGTTGGTGGGGGTGGATGTAGCTGCAGAAAGCATGCACAACTTTGTAAAAGAGGCCCTGCCTTGTGCATGTCCCTAATGAGGCTACAGATGGCTTATTGTATATAATTACAATGTAAATAGCTTTTTATTTCCTAAGAAATAATTTAATGTTTAGTAAAAAAGAAAACAGAAAAAAGAAAGATGCGTGTGTTGGCTTACACACTGGCCCTCAGAGCTGACCAACCCGCCAGGCCTGCTGGATGCATTGGGTTTGGATGCTCTCCTGTTGTCTGTCACACTTAACTCTTGCATCTCCTTGTCCATGCCATAGCTGGTTTCTACTTATGTATATAAAGGGGGGCGGGGGGAGGGCCTTCTCTGGGGCAATTGGTAAAGGAAGGACTCTAGTGACATCATAGAACATGGCAGTCGTTTTGTTCCAAGAATGACGTGAAAAGTGAAGAAGAGGCCCACTAGAGAGGCTTCATACTGAGACCCAGATAGGCGAAAACAGCTTCCTCTCTAAAAGGAAAAACTTGATATTTATCAGTCTGAGAAAATATTTTTTTCTAAAGAAGGCATTCAGTCAGTAGATCTTAAAATGACAATCTGTTTTTCAATTGGATTCTATGAAAATGTATAATGCTTATGGTGAATTCTCAGGCTATTCTGAGCTCAGAAAAGTCCCCTGGGCACTAAGTAAAGCCCAGTGAATGTCTCTTGGCACGGGAGGAGTTAAAGAGGTTGGAAGGGAGGAGGCATTTGTGGAATTATGAGTTCATGCAAAACTCTCCAGGCCAAGTAGGGGTCTAGCCTTTAATGATATTAGTCAAAGGCAATTTTAGCAAAGCTGTGCTATTTGCTTGTCAGATGTACACAACTTCCTTAAAGTCAAATGTCTGCCTTCAGTTCCCTTAAGGTAGTTTTTGCCTCTGGGGTGAGTGACTTTCAAAGCCTGTTAGCTTTTCCAGCACCTCAGCCCCTTCACACATTTACACATACCAGTTTTTTTCAATAGGGTCACGTTAAGCCATGCTGTAAGCATTATTTTTATTTTCAGGCTTAGCCTGAGCACACTTATTTTGGAAAATGATATAATGTATATATATGGGAGGAAAGGCCACATTTTCTACCTGTTAATTTTTGTGGGATGTTGTTCCCATTCTTCTTTGTGAGACAGAGAGAATGTGATATAGAGAAATCTGGCTGGCTACAGCATAGATCAGTATTAGGAATATTTCTAAAGATCCTGCTTTTTTGTTTCAAGGGTTAAATGGGGCAGACAATTGCAATACTTGTACTAAACACTGGAATACAAATGCATGAGTCATATCTATATATACAGTATATGTACATATACTGTTCTTGGTTTTATTGTTCCACTTGAATATTTCTACTGTAAAAAAAAGACAGTGGTTTTGAAATTGTTGAAAATAAATGTATTTTTGTACATCAAAGCTACATACTTGGCTGAATTTTCTCTTTGGGGAGTTTTCTTTATCCACTGTATCTATAAACTATTGCTACAGTGATGCTACATGGAAAACAATGAATGACTTATAACAACAGATACTTGGTTTTTGCTCATGAATCTTTAGGTTGGCTCTGGTTTGGCTGAACATATCAGGACTGACCAGGCTCTGCTGGTCTGATCTGGAAGGAGGTTTCAGGTAGTTTGAGTCTGCTCCATGAATTGTCATCATCCTGGAATCAGCAGCTACACAGGGCCATGTTTTTTCATGGTGGATTGTAGAATTCCAAGTGGGCCAGTAGAACAACCCTCTGTCTCTAAGGCCGTGGCTCAAAATGGTCACTTTATCTATCCTCATCCACATTCTGTTGGCTAAAGAAAATCGCACAGCCAAGTTCAACCTCCATGGCTAGAGAAATAGATTCTTTCTACTCTGGTACTAGGTACTATAATTGGAAACAATAATCTGATTTACTCTGCCTATTCATTTTCGACTGCCCCATGGAGCGCTTTCACTAAATGACCTATTTGAACCCATGTCACAGATTTTCATTCACATATATATGACTGGGACCTCTGAGCAATCGACTGCCCCGTGGAGCGCTTTCACTAAATGACCTATTTGAACCCATGTCACAGATTTTCATTCACATATATATGACTGGGACCTCTGAGCAAAGGACTTTGTAATTGCAAGGACTTTGAGTTTGATATCAGTTCCCAATGAGTGGTAGAGATGACGGAATGCCAAGTCAGGTATGAAGACTTAAGCAAGAGAAATGAAAAGGAGAAAAACAACATGTGTCCATTTTTTTTTCCTTCTTCCAGCTGTTCGATGCATGAAACCAACAGCAAATGTCGTTTTTTGGTTCTTTGCTTATTGGTGGCTCTTCTTCACCAGGTAAATAAGGAAATGTAAACTGGGCACCCAGAATAAGGGCTGTAAGTTGGATGTTTCTTCTTATGTCTTTAGTGTTTAAAATATGTGATAACGTTCCATGGATCTAAGAAACCAGAAATCATTTGTTGATAATTTAGTTGCATATTTTGGAAACTGGCTCAATCTTCTGGAATCGTATTTTCTTCACTTAAATTGAAGATAAAGAACTAAACAAAGGTGGTTTTCTTTTGATTTGGGAATTTATTTTAAAATCATGTATAATTCTTACTATAACTTTTCTTGAGTTATACTCACCTTTTGAAAAATTTATGTAAGTACCTGCCTCACATATTGAGAATATCACTTAAGTATCTCAAAAAGAAGCAGGGAATGTTCTTGGTCTAAGTGCCTATACTTCTTTTAGGGATTTTTACAGTTTGGAGCTTTCAAATAATGTGAAATGTCTATCATTTCTATCCTAAGCCAAAGATGAATTTTCTAAATGCATTAGTTTTTGCTTCCTAATGGAATCTGAGTTTTTCTTGTCAATTTTATGCCCAGGTTGGTGAAGTTCCTTCCCCGGATTAAGAGAGATGAAATAAAGCAGTAAGAAAGTGTGAGTCAGTTGGGTCATTTGGGTAAGCCATGGCTCTGTATTCACCATCAGCATGATTTTGTTAGATTTCTCAGTAGTAGACTGAGGCAGAGGCAGATGGCAGATAGTGTGGTTGGCTTTGCAGCGATTTCCATGCAGGGTTTCTCACCAGTGTTGAGGACACTCTTTGCATCAGAATTGTCTTTAAGTGAATTTTAAACCTAATAACTAGGCCCACAGAAGCACTCCAGAACTGGACTGTTCCAGGATTCTCATGTGCATGAAAATTTGAGAATAACTGCCTTATCTGCCACTAAAATAGTTCAGGAATAGATATTCGGTAAAACTCACCTCCTTTGACTCCTGTTACCATAATACAAGGTACCTTGATCTACAGAGGTGAAAACAGCTTCCAAATTTGCTCATTTCTTCCTGGGCAACAGCTGCAACTTTGAGAGCCACTCAGTGAGTTATCTGGGACAAAAATACACTGTGAGTTAAGGTGGTGACAGATTGTGCCTTGGAAAGAATACTCTGCTGGAAATGAGTAGATCTCTAACTTTCAGCAAGTATTTTCTGGACCCAAGTACCTTATTTGTAAAAGGAAAACACTTCATGGCCTGGCTTCCTGGCTTGTTTTGATTTCCAGAGGTGTGAAAAGCACATTGCCAATTCCGGAATTATGGCAGTGTTAGGAGAACTCCCTTCTGCAGAGCAATAAACAGAGAGGAAAGTGACTCCAAAAGTCACAAAGCAAGGTAATGCAGAGATGAAGATGGTGTCCAATGTTTATTATAATAAGGCAGGATCCTTACTACCACACATCTCCCTCAAAATGCAAAACAGACTGAACTGCACGTCACTGGACAACGATGGAGAGCCTGATGATAATGCCAGTCATACGGCTCCCATATTTGTAATGACCAGAACAGTTTAGAACCTCACATCCCAAGTACACTCATCCTTCAGTAGCTCACAGCCCTCCTCATGCCACTGCCCTCCGGACCCGCCTGTTTAGCAGCCCATGACCTCGCACCCTTGCTTCTCCCACTGGACTGAAATGAAACTGCTCAGCAGACAGCTGCTCACCCCAGTTCCACCTGCTGGGCTGCTCATCTTTTAAAGTGATGAGCCTTATTCAGAGGAAAGAAGGCCAGAGAACAACATAAGCAATAAGGATGCCTCATCTGGATTATACCACATCCGACCAAAATTCTCTTTTCTGCTCCAACAGTACTGCTAAAGAGGACCGGACGTAACCCAACCATGAATTCCCAAAGCACTATGCAACTTGATGTTCCTCAAGCTTTAATCACCATGTTCTTCACAGTAGCAGAGTGTCCTTCAACAGGCTCTGTGCATTTCTGACCATGTATCATGATGAGACATAGGTTCATTCAGAGATGAACCAATGGAACATTGTATACAAAAAATGGGGGAGAACCTCAGTTAAGAGTTCAATTTCCTGGAGACTAAAACTTGGATCCATCACTCTTCAATTATCTGAGACTCAGGGGTAAAATGACATAATCAAGGTACGATTTCCTTACCTATAAATTACAAATAATGACATCTACTTTCCAAGGTTGGAATCTAGATTAAATGAGATAATTTGGTTAAAGACACAAATAATAAATTGATTCTGAGAAGTGCTAATTTTATTGTGCTAGATCTTTGCCCACATAACACTATCTCTGGCCTCGAGTTGTAAAAATTATCCAAGCGGTTTCACTTAGGGCTGTACCTGCAGGGAAAAAAAATTCAGATTTACCTAAAGAGACATGCTTTCTCCATCAGTTCCCCTTCAGGAGGAAGATAATTTTGGTTAAAATTTACTACTTACACATTGATCCCAAAAGTCATTGTTTCTTTTATTGCTTCTTAAAAAATATGACCGATCTAATGTTGCTTGGACCATATGGAAGGGGCAAGAGGTGGACTCTTCTAATCAGGGTTGCTAAGAATGCCTCATAAAGTCAATGACTGGAAGCTCTCAGTTTCTAAAACATGTTCACTGTAACCATGTGTGGGTACCCCGGACGTAGCCATGCTAATGGGACAAAAACACTTTGGCTTTGCTTGTTTATGTTTTTCAGCTCAGTTATTAATAACATAATTTACATCTCCATCACTGTCCCTTCCCATACAGTGCTTTTATTTCATGAGGACGTGTGCAGTCCCAGGTCCTGGGGTCACTGACTTGGGTTCCTTTGTCCACACACATTGAAAAAATATCTGATAAACAATTCCTTGTAAAAATATATCTCTTAGATAACCAGAGATGCTAAAGGCATGGTTTCCCAGTGCCTTCCTTGAGCTGTGGCTCAAGGAGCGCTGTTCCAGAGTACAGGCAAGATCCAGATTCTTTACAAAATGCCAGGGAAAGCAGGAAAATAGATCATGACAGGCACACATGCCACCTGTCATTACAGCTTAGTCTCTGGGGAACAATGCTGTTTGCAGCTATTAAAAATAAACCAGATAATGTGGAGCCCTCAGTGATTTGCTCCTGAGGAAATGTGTGGTCTGCTCCCCAAAGAATAGAGACTTCTTTGGTGGAAATGCCTGTGCCCAGTGTCCTACATGCAGATGGCTGCTGGGCTCCAGGGATACTCTTACCACCAAAAAAGTCCCATTTCTCCTCCCTGGGGCCTCTCCCAGAAGACTCTTCCTACTGTGCAAGGTTTTTCATTGCTTACTCCCATTTACAAAGGGTTATTGCTGTCAGTATCCCAGGAGCTGGCTGCAATTAGCAGTCTGTCCAACCACAGTGCATGGGGAGAGAAGGAGGATGCTGTGGTAGCAAACAGAGAGCAAACAGGATCGTTTTCCTTGTCACCATTCTGTCTTTCTTGGTTTCGAGGTAGACTCACCTGGGAAGCACATAATTGTCTCCATAAACGACACACCCAGTCCTTGTAGTGCCAGAATGGTTTTCTTGCACTGTCCTTCCAAAATCTTATAGTTCAATTAGAGAATTGCTGGGTTTCTTTCATTGGCAACTGGAACTTGTCAAGGGAGTGGGTATCAAAGGAAGAAGAAGGGAGAGATGGGTCTAGAGAAATAAAGTTAATCTTTGTCAGTTATGAGGCTCTACTTGACACATTTGCATTTCAACTTGTCAATTTCAGAGTCTCCTCTGTGAAGGGAAATGCAGATGCTCCCCAGATTTCTAATCTATTTATAATAGTAACAAGGCAACTCTAGGCAGCGTGTGCTCATCATGAGCTAATCATCCTCTGCTATGCCTTGTGCCTCCTAATTAGTGGCATGTTGGTTGCCTACTGATCAAATTGGAGCCTCATCCAGGCAATAGGCATGGGGAGGGCAGGTGTGGGGAGAAGGAACACTGAACCCAGTGGAGCACAGATCTTGGCAGGCTTTTTAATAACAGGTGGGCTTCACACCTTGTCTTGAAATCCATCCTTTCTAAAGAGGCAGCACCATGTCCATGGATGCTAACAGGAATATGGCAAGTCTCCAAACACATGTCTCCTTTGTGTCTAGGAGCTCTCCATAAGGAGATGCTGTCCTTCCAAAACTTCTTGGCTCAATGATAGAGACCAGCAGGAGGCATCAAGTAGAAGAAAAATAAATATTTAAATGTGCATCTATAGCTAATAATGGGGCAAGCCTGCTTTCATTGATTTATCCATTCTTTCTTAGTAGAGTATTTATTGAACACCTACTTTCCACCAGGCTCTGTTCTGGATACTGGGGATACATCAGTGGCCATGATACATTTAAAATAGGGTGGCCATATAATTTATCATATATGCATTGGAATACATTTGGGGATGGATGAGATATGATCAATACTTACTCTGGGAAAAGTAGCATGAAACAGGGCTGTCTGAAGCAAACTGGGAAATGTGATCAGTCTGACTTAAAATCCAGAAGAACCATTTATCCAAAGTCAGAGATGTGTCCATGTTCCATTTACCCTTGAATTGGCATTTTTCCCCTTTCAAATCCTGACCTATGAGTAAAAATTCGCCTCTTTAAGCCCCAAAACTATATTTATGGAGATCTCCCATCAGCTTTGGTGTCTTCTGAGGACCTCTCTTGGGGGTGGTAAACCCCAACATACCCAGAGGTCGGTGAGCACAAATCGAGATGGTTTTTGAAAAAGTCTTTAAAATATTGTATCAAATAGGGTTCTTAGTTGCAGAAAATAGACACTGATCCTAGCTAGTTCAAACAAAAGGAATTTATTACAAGGTGTTCAGGAACTCACAGAATCAGGTTTGAAACACTTAACTTGGAAAGAGGCGGAAGCCAAGATAGCTTTGGAGGGATGAAAATCAGGAAGATTAGGAATATTTTTCTAGCAGACAGCATCTTATCAGACCTCTCCTCTGGGATGAGTGAACTGCAGTCATTTCTTCTACCTTTATGTTGCTGAAGATTAAAAATTCCAGGTAGGTTCCCCAACCGATCAAGTTTAGCTCCCATGCTCACTGCGTGTGCAATGAGTGTTACAGGCTGCATTGTGTTCCTCCAAAATTCATGTGTCAGAACCTTTGACTCCCAGGACCTCAGAGTGGGATTGTATTTGGAGAATAGGTCTTTATTGAAGTGATTACGCTAAAATGAGGTCATATGGGTGGGACCTAATCCAATGACTGGTGTCTTTATAAGAAGAAGAAACTAGGACGCAGACAGGAAGGTCATAAAAAGATACAGGGAGAAGATGGCCGTCTTATAAGCCAAGGAGAGAATTTAAAACTTATAACTTCCAGAATTGTGATGAAGTAAATTTCTGTTATTTCAGCCAGCAGTCCCCAACCTTTCTGGCACCAGGGGTGCTGTTTTTGGAAGACAGTTTTTCCACGGACAGGGGTGGGGGAGATGGTCTCGGGATTGAAACTGTTCCACCCCAGATCATGAGGCATTAGTTAGATTCCCATAAGTGCGCAACCTAAATCCTTTGCAAGCACAGTTCACAGTAGAATTCATACTCCTATGAGACTCTAATGCCGTCACTGACCTGACAGGAGGTGGAGCTCAGGTGGCAACGATCATTTGGCCGCATTAGAGTCTCATAGGGGTGTGAACCCTATTGTGAACTGTGTATGCTAGGGATCTAGGTTCCTAATAGGCCAGGGACTGGTATGGGTCCGCTGCCCTGGGGGTGGGGGATCGCTGGTCTACAGCACTGTTATGACAGCCCTAGCACACTAAACAGTGAAGAAAACGATTAGGGAAGAAATCCCTAACTATTGCTCTGGCTTTTGAAGTAGGAGTAGAAGCATTTGGAGTTACTTTTCCTCGTATACAACATACACTATAGGAAAAGTTATCTTCCCTATTCCCACCTAAGGAAATAAGTGCATGGTTATGAAGGCAGAATGGATGCTGGACAGAGAATGAATGTCCACTACAATAACTCCTCAAGTGATTTTTAAAATCACTATTCTTTGAGTATTTGTTGAGCATAAACTAAGAAACCAAGTGGCTGGTACTATGTTAAATGTTGGAATTTCAGCTATGAATACAAAACTTGATTCCCGGTCTGGTGGAACTTCTTACTATTTAAGGAACATTCCTGTAAATTGTTTTCAGTCTTCTATCACACACTGTTTTGGGAGACAAAGTGCTTTAATAATTTAGGGAAAGGTAACACAGAGAGGAAAGGAATAATTCTTTTATTCCCCAGAGGAAAAGTTGTGGTGAAAGTTAAGGAAGAATTCTCAAAGGAAATTTCATCTACACCGGCTATTTTTAAACGCTGGAATTTTCTCACACTTCTTTATTCCATTTAGAATAGTCCTTTCCTCTTCTCTCAGGCAAAATAATGGAATGCTGAAAATTGGAGAAAGTACAGAACTGGAGGTTGAACTGGGATGGGGGAATAGTCAGAAATGAGCTAGAAAGCTGCTAGTCTGCAATGGCAAGGTATTTATTTTCTATGTCAAGTTTTTAAAAATAAGCACATATTCATTTCATAGTTCCTTTTTATAAAAGAAAGTCACACCAGATGTTCATAATGGTTCTCCAGGTCTTGTGGATTTCAGGGTATTGCCTTAGAGTCCTTTTAATAAACTTTTTAAGAAACATAATGAGATTGTTCTGCAATACTGATTGTTAAGCATAGCTAAAATAAGAACATTCGTAGGTCAAAGACAGACAATAATTTCAAGAGAGACTTATAGTAGTATAATATCTGCTAGAGGATGGTTTATTGGTCTTCATAACTGGAAAAAGAAACTGTAATTTGTTCAGTCTTTCACAATAAGTATTAAAGATACAGGAAATCATTACTCAAGATTCTTGGCAAAGAAAATGGCTCTAATGTTGCTCTCTGCTTCTCCTTTATCTTTTTCTTTCACACAAGCAGAGAAACGTTTTTGGTTAGTAATTTTGCTGGCAATGTACCATCCATAAGTAATTGCCATTGTTAACAAATGTTGGAACAAAACAACACCAATTAAGGTTTTAAGTGGTTATCAAACAAGGCAAGAGATTCTGCATAAACTGCGAAGTGAAGAACTTAGCTTGGGGAAAGCATCCCTGGTGCTGAGAAAATATTTTAAACAGAAGGGAAATTTTCCAAGAAAATGTCTTCCTTGGACTTTAGTACCTACTTGATGCTCTGGTACAAGGTGATGGCTAGGGATTCATGTTTGGAAGTCTGGAAGCCTCAGACTTGGAGGACATAGAATGGAAGGTGAGCAGGCTTAAACTAGCCCCGTCCACTTTGGAAAATGATCTACCCTTAAATTTTTTCCATTTCCAATATGTGCTTTTCATGAGTGTTTATTGACATGCAGTGCAACCTTTCTTCCTTCAGATGAATTGTCTCCAACTCTGAGCTCTCAGAATTAATGTCATCGCTCCCCACCTCACATGCATCAGGGGCTTTTCATCTCCCTTTGGCGACAGGAGCATGATGTGTAATAAGAATTTCTCCTTCGAAGGGCTAGAGATCTGCGTTCAATTCCAGTTTCTGCATTTATTGGCTGTATGGTCTTGGGTAAGTCTCTGACCTCCCTAAGCCTCAATTTTCTCTTTTGTCCTTGTGAAGAAAATAAAATAATAAATATAAAGCTGGTCAGGCATGGTGGTTCATGTCTGTAATCCCAGCACTTTGGGATGCCAAAGTGGGGGGATCTTTTGAGGCCAGGAGTTCAAGACCAGCCTGGGGAACATAGCAAGACCCTATCTCTACAAAAAAATTTAAAAATTAGTCAGGTATGGTGGTGAGCACCTGTAGTCCCAGCTACTCATGAGGCTGAGGTAGGAAGGGTCACATGAGCCCAAAAGATGAAGGATCCAGTCAGATGTCACCACACCACTGCACTCCAGCCTGAGAAGCAGAGACCCTGTCTCTAAAATACATTCATAAATATAAATAAAAGTATAAAGCATTTGAAGTATTACAGATTCCACATCAGTAAGCATTTCCTCCACCCCCACCCTCCTTCTGCACTTTTCTAGGCAAGCCTTTGCTTGGGCCAAAGCAAAGCAAGGTTCAGACCCCTTGGCGTCCTGTTTGCCCCACAAGAGGGCTCTACTCCAATCCATCCAATAACCCAGTGGTGCCTCTTCTCCCTCCTGTAGGAAACAATGAAACAAATTTTGAAAAGATAGTCCCTAAACCAACCCCACCGCCCCACTAATATTTACACCTGTTCTTTTGTCGAGCCTCAGAGAAAAGCTACAATACCAATAATTTTGTAGAAGCAAAATTAGACCCGGGACAGTGTAGGAGACAAGTGGCTGGCCCATGACGTGGCTGGTGGGCTGCTGGAGGATGAATGCCAAATTGCTAAATGCAGCCATCCCTGCCAACTGAACATCTCCTTTTCTTTATAACAAATATGACACCATGCAAGGTCCTCCCTCTCTCAGAGCCTATCATTAGCTTTGTTATTATGGTGATTATCAACAATGTGGCAATTTCCTTGCATCTTTTAGGATCTTTCAATTATTCCATGCCTTTTTTCTCCTCTCCTTTTTTTAAGTTTCCCTGACACCCTCAAATTCCTCCCTCTTTCTACCCCAAGTGCCACTGTTTCTTTTCTTTCCTCCTCCCAAATTGTTTTCTACATAAAAGGATGGCAGTGACAGGAATTGAAACTAGCAGAATCTAGAATTTCTCTGGTTGAGGGGAAAGAAATATTTGTATATTATTCAGTGTTCTCCACGTTAATCATCCGAAGTTTCATTTTTGACTGAAGTCTTTTCTTTATCTTAAAGTCGCTGACGTAGACATATATCATGAAGTTAAAAAGATTGAATGACATCCTGTCAGCTACCTGCTAAAATGCACGCAGCCTCAAAGCCCCAGCTTGTCTCTGGATGTACCAAGTGTGGTATTTTACCTTTGGGTTTTTTTTTTCTTTTCTTTTCTCAGTGAACGCACACTAACAGGGTTTGTCTCTTCATTGTGATGTGGGAATGATCGAAAATATTCTCTGTATTGTTTGATAAAAGACCTTTGCCAAAAAAGAGAGCAGTTGTCATGTGAGCACATTTCCTAGGGGTGCTGAGATGTGCTTGAGTCAGGTTGAATGGGATGTTTTTGAGCAGCGATGTTGCCTGATGAGCCCAGGACAGGAGCTTCTGTGTGAGGTCACGGGCCCCAGTGGACTGTGGAAGCTCCCAAGTTTCAGTGCAGATTAGATTCACAGCCTGTGGCCTTGTTCCCTGACAGCTGAGGTATCTGGGCTGGGGACATCCGGGGGCTTCATCCACCCACCCTGTTGTTACTACCTGAGAGTGAACAGCAAGGAAAAGCCTGCATTAGTTTCCTACGGTGCTGTGACAAATTACCAGAAACTGGGTAACTTACAACAACAGAAATTGATTTTTTCACAATTCTAGAGGCCAGAAGTCCAAAGTGAAGGAGTTGACAAGGTTGTTTCCTTCCAGAGTCTCTGAGGGATAATGTGTTTCATTTCTCTCTCTCGGATTCTGGTGGCTGCTCGAGCTTCTCTGCATTCTTTAGCTAGTAAATACGTTACTCCAGTCTCTACCTCCACCTCCACCTTCAGCCTCAGTTTGCTGATAGAAAATCAGGCTGCCCTTCAATTATTGCAGAAACATTCTACCTCCAAATTGTGATGTTAGGTGTTGTTTCTAATTTTCCCTTTTTCCCTTTTTCAAGGACACCTTACTTAGCGCAGAGACCTTTTTTCTCTTTTCCACTCAGAAAACTGAGGACAGGGAAGATAGGACCTTATTCTCTATGCATCTAGCATAGAGTAAGTGTTTAGTAAATGCAAATATAATAATGTCTTGGATAAAATCCATGTCAATGTTAGGGACTCTTTTGTTGTAATAAACTGAAACCTGGAGTAAATTCTCTTTGTATCTGACATTGTCCTTAGTTTCCAACTTTCCAGTTCCAAAGCTCCAGTTCTTGTGAAGCTCAGTTGTAGCCTTAAACACTCTAGATCTCTCAGGAACCATGTGGTCGTCTCTCCACTCTGTATTTTTCTTCCTGCCTGTCCATATGCTCTCTATTTTTATTTGCCCTTCCAGCCCATGCTGGAAGGAGTCAAGCTAAGAGTCCCAGAGTGAAGCTTAAGAGAGAGGTAATCTGATTATTTCAGCTTGTCTTTGTAAGCCAGCAAGTCCCTGTCCAGATTTTGAGATGACCATCTCTTGAATAGCTGTCCATTCCCAGCTCAGCTGGCTGAGACCTGGGTAGTCCTGACCACACTTGTCAATGTGCCTGCAGATGAGGCCACTCCTCTGAGTTGGGATGGGATGGTTACTGCCAAGTAGGCAATGTAAGTCATGTACTTTTGTCTTTTTCCTCCTCTCCAACAAACTCGCTGCATATTTTCTGAATTGAAAACGAGCAGAGAAAACATTTTCTCTCAGAGCATATGTTCATGGGGTAAGAGCAGGGCACTCCCTGAGCATGAAATTTAGATTCCCCTCTGAGCAGAAAGCTAGGAAGAAATTCATGTGGGAAGTGAAATTTGCCATCTGTAGAAAAACCTATCCTAAACGATAAGCAGATGAACTTCCAGGTTCAATGATTTGGGAGCCATCAGTCTCAGGGGAGCATGGTTGCTCGGCAGAGCTAAAGCTGTTGCCTTCTTCATCCTCCATGTGAAAAAGGAATGTGCTAACAGAAGGGCATATCCTGCATGAAGAAAAGAAAATACGAATCCAAGGGGTGAGGCCTGGAAAAGGAAGATTCAAGTCTTTTAAGAAAGGGGTTCCCAGCCAACAGACATGCACTCTCTGGTCCCATATCCTTGTAATCTCCAACACATATCCTATTTACTTCTCACCTTTCTGAATCTGACTTCATTTCCCACCACTCTTGGAAAATGCTTTGTTCAAGTTTATCAACGATTCATCCCACCCCAGCTACCGAAATTCGCAGACACCATTTAAACTTTTGTTTTAAAAGATTCACATAGCAAAGTGGAACACTTTCTTCTGGAAATTTATTACACTTTTCTTGTGAAATTTCTTCTTTA
The DNA here is from genome assembly GCF_000951035.1 of Colobus angolensis palliatus. NCBI lineage: Eukaryota > Metazoa > Chordata > Mammalia > Primates > Cercopithecidae > Colobus > Colobus angolensis. Next base: position 4,542,418 of record NW_012117821.1, on the reverse strand, counting down.
TACTTCAAACCTGAGTCATTTAAATATCTTCCGGGGCTTGCTTTTTTCCCTTATTTTGCTCCTCCACTAACCATTGGAGTTTCTTTCTTTTTCTTATCTTCTTTTCCTTCTTTCTTTCTTTCTTCTTTCTTTCTTTCTTTCTTCTTTCTTTCTTTCTTTCTTTCTCTTTTTTGCTTTCTTTTCTTCTTCTTTCCTTTCTCTCTTTCTTCTTTCTCTTTCCTTCCTTCTTTCTTCTTTCTTTCTCTCTTTCTTTCTCTTTCTTGCTTTCTTTTCTTCTTCTTTCTTTCTCTTTCTCTCTTTCTTCTTTCTCTTTCCTTCCTTCTTTCTTTCTTTCTTTCTTTCTTTCTCTCTTTCTTTCTCTTTCTTGCTTTCTTTTCTTCTTCTTTCTTTCTCTTTCTCTCTTTCTTCTTTCTCTTTCCTTCCTTCTTTCTTTCTTTCTTTCTCTCTCTCTCTCTTTTCTTTCTTTCTTTCTTCTTTTTCTCAGTCCTCTGCTTTTTTCACTCTCTCCAAAGCTAGCTTGTCTATCTAAAGACTTTATCCTCTGTTTTTCTAACAATCCCTAAACTTAAATACAAAATTTAGAAACCAAGGATGCTAAAATCTTTCTACTGGTCCACATATCCAGCCCTCTCTGCCTCTACCCAGTGATGTGCTGGTAAATCTTGAACAACCAGCTGTCATGGAAAGAGGAAAGAAAAGCCCTAGTTTGAAGTTTGCCAATTGCCATGGTGTAAAAATACTGGCTATGGCTGATACATCAACCGGCTCACAAAATTCCTGAAAATTTAGCAATTGGCTCTTCATAGCTGGTGTGAGCCAGCTCTGGCACACTACTGCCTCTCCTAGAAATTTAGCTAACCCACAGATACCTCAAACTACATAATCAAGTCTGGACTTCCATGACTTGTGTGTCTATTTTCCTCCCAGTTAGCAATCTGAATCTTAGCACTAACAGTGTAATCACCATGATAGCAGGGACCTTGCTGATCTCATTCACTGTCTTATAGCAGGGACCTTGCTGATCTCATTCACTGTCTTATAGCAGGGACCTTGCTGATATCATTCACTTTTTTTTTTTACATGGAGTCTCACTCCGTCACCCAGGCTGGTGTGCAGTGGCATGATCTTGGCTCACTGCAACCTCCACCTCCCGGGTTCAAGCAATTCTCCTGTCTCCGCCTCCTGAGTAGCTGGGACTACAGGCGCCTGCCACCACACACCGGCTAATTTTTGTATTTTTAATAGAGACAGGGTTTCACGTTGTTGGTCAGGCTGGTCTCCAACTCCTGACCTCAGGTGATCCACCTGCCTCAGCCTCCCAAAGTGCTGGGAGTACAGGTGTGAGCCACCAGCCTGTCCTCTCATTCACGATGTTATCCCTAGCACCTATAATGATGCTAGCACCTAGTACACTGTAACACTAGACACATTTATGCAATGGGTGAAACATTATGCCCAATATTCCACTATTCCACTTCGTTTGCTAAGCATACTTTGTCTTTTAAGTAATAAATTAAACATTTATTTTATCAGGTTCCTGTGCATTCAGCAAATTCACTCCTGACGATAGACAAAATTGATTTCTTTTTTCTTTTTTTTTTTTTTGAGCCAGAATCTCACTCTGTTGCCCAAGCTGCAGTTCAGTGGTGCGATCTCGGCTCACTGCAACCTCTGCCTCCTGGGTACAAGCGATTCTTGTGCCTCAGCCTACCGAGTAGCTGTGACTACAGGCTTGTGCCACCACACCCAGCTGATTTTTTTTTTTTTTTTTTGTAGTTTTAGTAGACATCATGGCCAGGCTGGTCTCAAACTCCTGACTTCAAGTGATCCACCCATGGCGGCCTCCCAAAATGCTGGGATTACATGCATGAGCCACCATGCCTGGCCCTACAAAATTTATTTCCGAACCTAAAAACTGAGAACCACGACTGCATCACAGGAATTTACCAAGTGCTTATGCAGCCAGACAGCTCCTACTATTGTAATGCCCAATAAAATGTTCCAAGGATAATAGATGTGTACATGTTTGCTGAAGTGCTAAAATATAGGAAAGCATCACCATATTCAAACCACTAAAACAGGCTGGGTAATCTACTGAGGTGCCTGACAGTGTGGAAAGTGCATGGGTTTGAGGTATTTCTAAATTCGTGTTCAAATTCTAGTTTGGGCAGTTACGAAGCTTGCAGCTTTGGGTGAATTGTTTAACCATTGTTTGGTTAACTATCAAATGCTTATTATAATACTTAAATTTCATTGTGAGGAGAGGAATAACGTATGAGAAAGAGCTGGTGCATACTAATGGCTCAAAAAGATAGTTTATATTATTAATGATGGAGGGAAAAGTGAATTGTGTTGGTTTCTAATAGATATAGATTTTAATCTTAATTTCTACAAAAAGTCCATGAGTGACCTATACGTAGTAGGTAGTTATGTATTAACTACTCATTCAATAAATGAATGCATGAATAACTGGAAAACAAGGTAATGAGAAGTTAAATAATCTGTCCTACTCAAGATGCAACGAAATGCTTTTCCGGAGAATAAAGATTGTTAGAAAGATGTCATGAAACTACCCGAAATAGTATCATATGGGGACCCTTATATCTGAGTTACCTGTTGATCTGGCTGCCAGTGACAGAAAAGAGACTAAATCTTCTTTGTTCTCCCAACTGGCATAGATTCTGTTAGTAGAGAAAGTGTTGAATCCTCTGCAGCTGACTTTTCTCTATGCCAGGGCCGAAGCACACTGCAGGAGGGATGGAGGCCAGTGTGCATTGCTGTGCTTTGGGTGCCTCTATCTGGAGGAGACAAATTCTCTTCTGCATTCCAGTTCACAATTCTGCCCAGTCATCAGATATGGCTTCATGAGAGCTCCAAGCTGGGAAGCTGGCCCTGCAAGGCAGAAACACCAGATAGAAAGACCTCTAAGTGGACCCTGGAATAAAAAATTCAAAGGATGTAATTAGAATAATTTTTCTCCTGTCCCAGATGTGATAAACTCATCTTGCTAACTGAGGCTGGCTAGAAAATTCCTCAGGGGATTTACTTTATCGTTTAAACCAAAGGAGTCCTTGAGATTTGACTATAGTCAACCCTATTGGCCACTACTAATACAGTGAAATGCAGCAGTTGATAACAGCAGGGATCCAGATATAAAGTCATCTAGAATCTTTAGGAACTGGGTGTTGAACCGGAGAAATCCCCCTGGCTTTGCAGAGCCTGGTGCTAGCAAACTAATTATGGCTGAACAACTTATGACAAGGTGGGGTAAGGCAGTCAGCCACAGCAAAACAGTTCTTTGGAAGGCTGGTTTTCCTCAAATCTTATAAGACAGAGAAGGAAAGTTCCTCTTTCCCCATCAGCATGTCATAGATACAGAAACTTAGATCATTCTGTGGCAGAATTCTAATTATTTCAGGGTGTCCTTCTGGCTTTTGTGATATTCCTGACATCTGAGAATTCAAGCTGTTGGGCCATAGCCAGGCCACTCTGGCTGGAAGATGTGCTTTGTGGGCCATATAATTGTTTAAAACACTTTAGGGAGGCATAATTGAAGTACAATAAGCTGCACATATTTAAAGTGTACAATTTGATAGGTTTCAACATATGTATACACCTGTGAGACCATCATTACAATTAAGATAATAAGTATTTTCATCATGAGTTTTCTCATGCCCATTTGGAATCCATCTCTCTCTGTCCACCCTATCCCTAAGCAACCACTTACCTGCTTCTGTCACTTATGGATTCATTTGCACTTTATAGAACTATACGTAACTATAATCTTACAATATGTACTGTGTTTTGTATGACTTCTTTTACTTTGCATCATAATTTTGAGATTACATAATTTTTGTATGTATCAGTAGTCCCTTCCTTTTTATTGCTAAGTAGAATTCCTTTATATAGATATACCATACATATCATGTGATATACAAATAAAATATATATGAGTCCACTCAATTGTCAATGGGCATTTGGCTTTTTTTTTTCTGCTTTGGGCTATCACAAAAAAATCTTCCATAGACATTTGTGTATAAATCTTTTATAAACATATGGTTTTTTATTGGGTAAATAGGAAGAAAAGAGCAGAGTAACAAACTATTTATATATTTACATTTTTAAGAAACTGACAAATCAGTTTCCAAAGTGTACTTTTTTGCTTTCCTGCCAGTAGTGTGTGAGAGTTCCCCTTGTCCGTGATCTCCAACTCCTCAGATGGCTGGTCTTTTACACTGGAGCCTTTCTAATGGGTGTTCAAAAAGATCTCACTGTGTTTTAATTTGAATCCTAAAGACAAATGATGTTGAACATCCTTTCATCTTTTTATTAGCCATTTGTATGTTTCTTTTTTGAACTACCTGTTCAAATCTTCTGCCCAAGTTTAAAGCTGGGTTGTTTCTCTTTTCACTATTTGATTGCAAGGTTTCTTTATGTAGTCTTGATACAAGCCATGTGCATGATATGTAAGTTGCAAACATTTTCTCCTGGTCTGTGGCTTGCTTTTTCGTTTTCTTAATTGCATATGTATCAGTTTTGTGTCTTATCTAAGAAATCTTTGTCTAACCTAAGAAATAGGCTCTGTTTCTTTTAGTTTTTTGTTTTTACATGTGGACAGCAAATTGTTTCGCTATCATTTGTTGAAAATATTTCTTGATTTTATTCTATTTTATTTTATTTTTTAGACAAAATCTTGCTGTGTCACCCAGGTTGGAGTGCAGTGGCACAATCTCGGCTCACTGCAACCTCCACCTCCCAGGTTCAAACAATTCTCCTGCCTCAGCCTCCCAAGTAGCTGGGACTACAGGCCTGTGCCACCACATCCAGTTTAATTTTATCTTTTTAGTAGAAATAGGGTTTCACCATGTTGACCAGGCTGGTCTTGAACTCCTGACCTCAGGTGATCCACCTACCTGGGCCTCCCAAAGTGCTGGGATTACAGACATGAGCCACCGAACCCAGTGAAAATACTATCATTTCTTAATTGAAATTGTCTTAGCTTCTTTGTCAAAAATCAATTGACCACATACGTATGGTCTGTTTCTGGACTATATTCTATTCCTTTTATCTATGTCTTGATTAGTGTAGCTTTATTATAATCTTGAAACCTGATAGTGTGAGACTTCCAACTTTGTCTTACTTTATCAAATTGTTTGGGCTGTTTTAGTTCCTTTGCTCTTTCATATCAATTTTAGCATTTTCCTGTCTACATGATAAAATCTGCATTAAATATATTTACCAATTATAGAAGAATTAACATCTTAACAATATTAAAGTTCCAATCCATTAATGTGATTTACCTTTTTTGTTTTTTAAGTGTTCTATGATTTGTTTCAACATTTTTTTGTAGTGTTAGCATAAAATATTGTACATGTTTGGTATTTTCTCCCAATGTATTTTATATTTTTTGTGCTTTTCTAAATGATACTATATTTTATTTCAATTTCCAAATGTTCTTTGACAGTGAAGTTTCATATGTAGCTTCTGTGTAGATTCACAGAGGCCCCCTCTGAATATAATTCCCCTTTTGTCTTTGATATTCGATGCAATAGATGCCAGCCATTTCAGCTGCCCCAAATTCCGATTGCTGCTTCTTCACTTTGGCATGTCTGCCATGGCCTGCTTCACTTCAGCTCTTCGTCCCATAGTCAGGAGATTATCCCCACGTAGAAGGCTGGGCAATTGTGGGTCTCATATGTTTAGTTTTCCCACTCTCAGGGATCACATTCTTATGCTGTCTGTTGTCCAGTGCTGAAAATACTGTCTCATATACTTTATCCAGTCATATAGGTATTTATGATTGGAGAGCTAGTTCATATCAGTTACTCCATCACGCCTGGAAGTGGATATTCTTCTCATAGTTGATTTACCCAGATATCTATTAATATTTATACAGTTTTCTATCTTATTTTTTTACGTGAAGTGTGGCAATGAAGGTCTTATAAGTATGCCATTTGGCACATATATAAATGTGTCTGTAAGATAAATACGTAGAAATTGAATTGTTAGGAATGAGTGCTTTAAAATTTTTAGCAGATTATTGACAAATTACTCTAGAGTTTATAATCCTATTATCATCATAAGTGGGTATCTGTTTCCTAGCTCACTACAGCAGTTTTTTTTAATCTTTGCCTAACGGAATGAACAGACAATTCATGAAAAAGGTGAAATAAATTTATCGCCAATGTTTGAAAAGATAATCTATCTCATGCATAACACTCACAATACTCTAAAGATACCATTTCTCACTTATATCAGATTAGTAATATCATGTGAAGCTCTCTTTTAAAAGTGAATCTGCAATCTGCATATAGATGCATAAAGAGTAAGCCAAAAATGAAAAAAAAAGAAAAAAAAAAAGGAAGCAAGGTCTGGGCAAATTGAGGGAATGGAAGTCCCATTTTCCCCTGTCACTTGCTGCTAATGGTTAGCTGAGAGGAACAGTAACCACAGCCAAAGGGTCCTTAAAACTTCTATAGGTTGCTGCCAAAGTTGGACTACTCACTTGGTACCATTGTTCCTTACTGCATTCCAAGAACTGACTTGTGTCACTGGCATTGCCATGCACAAATGATGGATTGCCTGAACTGCTTCCACCAACATAAAATCTGCAGAGCAAAAGCAGAACCAAGTCCTGGGCCAAACTCTCCGCACATTTTTAAATTACCCCATTAAATCTTGCGCAGGACTGTGGTGAATTCACCCCATTCTTGGCAGCCAGCTGCTAGGAGGAGGAAAACCTGTAGGGATTTAAAAAGTGAGTCTTATTTTGGACTGGGGAGTTTGGATTTTTTCCACCTCCTGGTTTTCAAGTTCCCTCACAGCCATTCTATATGTTAAGTCCAAGAGAATGCAGTCAAGTTTAAACTCATGATCTGGAATGTACACAGTCATTTAATTAGATCCTAAATGTAGATATGCTTTGACAAATATCCCTATTTAGATTAAGATGTCCAAAAATATTTTTTTAAATTTTTATTTTAGATTCAGAGGTATATGTGCAAGTTTGTTATATAGGTAAGCTTCGGTCATGGGGTTTGTTGTACAGATTATTTAATCACCCAAATATTAAGTCTAGTGCCCATTAGTTATTTTTCCTGATCCTCTCCCTCCTCCTCCCCTCCACTCTCTGCTAGGTCCCAGTGTGTGTTGTTCCCCTGTGTGTCCACATGCTCTCACATGTGTCTCATGTCTTTATATATCAATTGAAATAATAATAGTATCTTATAATAAAACATATATGATTGCGCTTTAAATTATTTAATTCATTAAATTATTAGTTCACCAAATTATTTAATTCATATAGAATATTAATGCTAATGTATTTGTTGGAAAGTATTGTCATTATATTTGTGATCATTATTTTCCTTTTATAACTATGAGTAGAGGCACCTCAGAGAATGACTGCAAGAACAGAGGGAAGATGCCATCTTATAGATTAATTAGTAAATTAATCAAAGATTTTGATTAGAAACTATATCCTCAGTACTTTGTTAGCCTGTGATTCTGAAACTTGTGGAATCTGTGGTCTATTTAAAATTCAATGGATAATCTATGTGGAAGTCCAAGAAGAGAGTGAAAGTGTCGGAAGAATGTTGGTTACTGTTATTATTAGTAGTTGCCAGTTCCTCTTTTATGCTACACATGACATTTGAAATATAAATGTCACCATGCAATTCTCTGGATGATTCTGTCTAGACTACACACACATGCATATACATGAAAGTGCATATATACAATACAATTATTCAAAGGCACTATAGCCTAATGGCCAAGTGCTTTGTTTTTGAAGTTACACAGTTCTGAGTTTAACTCCTTTCTCTCCCACTTAGACAAGTGACTTAACCTTACAGAATTCCAGATGCACCATCTATAAAGCCCTCTAGGATTGTTGTGAGATGTCAATGAGATAAACTATGTCAAGTCCCAGTATATGAAGTCCACAGTGCCTAGTGTGTAGTGATTTCTCGGTGAATTTCCCCTGAAATGCTGTTAGCTCTGTGGAGCAGGATCACTATGTGATTGGTTTTATATCAGCAGGGTGATTTATAACCTAGAAATATACACAGGGGTGGTGCTTAAAACATCTTGCTGGGTAGAAGAATGAAAATGATTGATTTCTGATAATGCACATCCCAGACTGTAAAATTCTATGAGTTCATGGGTAAGAGTAAAATGCAAACTAAGGTAGTGGGTGAAGTCTTTCAGAGAAGTTGGGAGAACTAAGGTGAGCCTTCAAGACTAAGAAGGATATGAAGAATTAGAGAAAAGGAGCAAGAGTAATACAGACAATGCCTTTTGCTTTAGGAAGAGAAAATCCAGAAGACTTGAACAACCTTACATCTTTGGCTGTAACATGGCTAAACAGAGCAAACCAGACATTTTTCAATCATGCCATACTCTCCTACTCCATGCCCAGGGAAAAATAAAGTAGAAACAGCAACAGCAAGCCCTACTTAGACATCGCTCCACGAAAATCTAGCTTGAGAGCTGCTTTGCCCTCTTGCAAAAATATCTCCATTGTAGTCAAGCCAGAAGCTTGAACCTCATCAAAGATGTTTAGATTGTGAATGAAATATTGGTAGGCAGAAAGCATATGAAGTAAAGTGGATAAAATCCTGAATGGAATGGCCATCAGTGAGTGACTCATCACTCATTGCTTGGAGACCTAGTAAATCTCCCACCTCTCTCTATTTCAACTTTGTCAACAGCAAAATGGAAAAAAAGTAATATCTGACTTACCTCCACAGAAGATATTTTTAAGTATTCTGGTGTAAAATCACTTAGGAGAATTAAAACTGTTTGCAATTTTACTTAAAATGGTAGTTCAGGGAGGTAGCATTGTATCATTTAGGGAAGAGAAGTAAGAATTGTTGTGGTTAGCACATTTTACAGGTGATAATGCTTAAGCAGTAGCTGCTTTTGCTCTGTTTCAAAGGTATTTTAGATCAATGTGAAGTCCAAAAGGTTGGTGCCAACTCTGTCTCTATTTCTGGATATTTAATTGTGGAGGGGTCTCTTGTGGAAAGCTCAGGTCTCTTTGAAACTACCATGAATGATAGCATTAGTAATGTGGTCAGTGTATGGATTAAAGATGCCCATAATTCTCTGATATTTCTCTCATAAGAGATGGACCTATCCTCTCTTCTTGAATCTGGGCTGGCCTATGACTACTTTAATCAAGCAAATAGAATTATGGTGACATGTGCCTTTTCTAGGCCTAGTATTCAAGAGAACTGGAAGCTTCTGTCTTAGACTTTTGAAGTCCTGAGTCTCCGGGTAATAGTTTGACTGTGTTGCTGGAGAGACCACCTGCAGAGGCTCAGACACTAGATGAAGAGGGACTCGGCTGAGTCTACCTTTCCATCTAACTCTGCCAAGGGACTGAGCACGTAAATAAAGCTAGCAGACCCTTCAGTCCCATGCAGCCACCCCAGCTGAACACAACAAAATGACCCCAGTCAATATCAGGTGGAGCAGAAGAATTTCCCGGCTATTTTCAAATTCCTTACCAACAGAATCATAAAATGTAATAAAAAGATGATTGTTTTAAGCTGTGAAATTTTGGGATAGCTTTTTTTTAAAAAAATACAGCATATTTCCATGAGTAAGGTGCACGCATAGAAAGTCATATGGCAGAATTAGGGAAATGGTGGACAAAAAAGGTCAACACACTCACAATTAGTAATGTTGAGCCATCAATGGAAAGTTTATTAATGAAATTTTAAGTGGGAGGCTGATTCATTAGTACTGAATATCATTTACAGTGACAAAAGAGATAACATGAATTCTAAATTCAACCAATATCCATCTCCAAAAATATTTTACTAAAATTAAACTTGTTGTATCATAGTGTAAGGAACATCTCATGTCTAGATTCCACTTTCAGAGAAAGGCAGGTGCAGATCTTTAAAAATGCTTAATACTTAATGTCTGCTATCTTTACCATGACTTGCACCTTGGAAGCTATACACATTTTAATTAATTAAGCCTCATGATGCCTCTGTGATGGCAAAAAGAAATAACAAGGAATCATTTTACCCACTATTGAAACGTTAGTCACCTCTTGGGTTGAACACAGCAGCTGTTTAGCAGCTGTAAGGGAATCCTGAACTATCATTCTGGGCAGCCATGCTAAGGAGGATAACATATCCAATTGAAATCGCAAAGGAAATTTGAGCAGACAGGATGCAATTACCTGAATTGGAGCCCAGCCAGGTCACCAGGGGTAAGTGGCAAAGAACTCAAGCTGGAGAGCTTATCTTCTGCATATTTCACAGATTACTGGGGATGTTCAGTGCCCTGTGTGGACAATAATTAGAGGCTGTGGAAGGCTGTCATCCTGAACCTGCATTATATCTCCCCTGAACACATCTCTTTCTAGGACAATATGGTCATTTGGTTAAAGATATTTGAGAACATAGGCTCATATCTCAAAGATATTTGAGAACATAGGCTCATATGGACCTAAACCATGAACATGGACATTAAACCTTAAAATCACTCATCCTGACATCCTTCAAGGCACAAATATTTTACTGTCTAAAAAAATTGTAAGAAAAATGTCATGAAGAGGTGCATAAAACTCGTGTGTTCTACACTGACAATATACTTATAAATATGAGGATATTTTTGTAATGGATGAATCTAAACTTGACTTTTGTTTTCCATTTTGTTGATGACATTTCTCCACATTTTGTTCCGGGGGAAACATGGCACTTGACGAAATGTCTCTAATGTCCTCAGAGAGTTTGTATTGAATTCTAGTAGATATGCTTAAGAGTTTCTAAGTAACAGGTTAGAAATTAAACTATTACCAATTTGTCCTTAAGAAACTAACAAATTATTACCAACAAAAGCATCCCTAGTCAAAATAACCCAATTGAAACACCATCAGCACACACTATGCCCAAGGCCTGTGCTATGAACCAGTGGAAAGAGGAATGAGATGTGGCTCCTGCCACTGGTGCCTGGGTGTAGCTGGAGATGGAGACTTGTACAGATACCCAATGCTCACTTAGTGGTCCTCACAGATGGTTACAGTTCCAGCCATCTTTGAAGATGCAATTGAGTGACCATCACCTCCAGAAGGTCTTTCCAGATCTTCAACTTTGGATTTAATCTATTTTTCTTCTGTTTCTCTTTACACTCTGTTCCACTTATCACAATCTATCTTGATTTAGAGTTAATTGGTCACATACATATTTGTTTATCCCCACTATCACTGACATTCATTTAAAAATGTTTATTATATATTGACAAATTGTAGTTGTAGATACTTGTGCGGTACAAAGTGCTGTTAGGATTTTTTAATATAATGTGGAATGATTAAGCTAATTAAAATATCACTTCAAATATTTAACATTTTGGTGATGAGAACATTAAAAATATATTCTCTTAGCAATATTGAAATGTACAATACTCAATTATTATTATTAAGCATGCTGCACTATGCATTTCAAAGAAAAATCAGACTTCAAGATGGCTGACTACTGGTATCTGGCATTTACTTCCTCCACAAAGAAGAATCAAAATAGTGAGTAAATAATCACACTTCTAATAGATCACCCAAGAGAGAACACTGAAATTCAACAGAAGTGACGGGAGACACCTAAGACAAGAAAAGAGAGAGAAGCGAGGCAGCCTGGTTGGCTGGGATTACCTAAGAACCTGAAGAGGCTTCCCAATGTGGAGAAAGGGTAAATAGGTGACCCCCAGCAGTCCATATTCCCACCATGGACTCCTGCAATCTTAGCCATAGGGCTGCCCCTTCTACCCATGTGGCCCCTCATTTTGAGGGCCCAGCTCTCAAGATGGTGCTTTGCTGTAACTGCTTAGGATTCCAAGTATTTTGGATACCCAGTGTGAGTTCCCTCTCTGGAACAGTGTCATCATGTGGTCTCCAGGTAGCTCCCTGTGTTAATTTCAGGCTCCCAATAGCACTGGGGACCCAACAGTGCCTGCACCTCTACATCCCTGGATCCCTGTTGACATCCCCTTCCTGGAGCCAGGCACCACTGCAGGCTGTCACTACCAGCGCAGAAGTACGAGTCATTGGCAATAACCCTGCTGCCATCAGTAGCAAGGTCACCATGCATTTAAAAGCACCTAAGGAAGGGCCACTCTGGTTATAGCCACCACCTGGGGATGGAGCATAAGCTCCCCAGCTACCTGCTTACAGCTACTACCATGGAAAACTACCCTACCCTCCCCAGCAGCAGGGCCACAGCACAGCCACTGCCACCTACACCCAAGCATTCCACCAGGGATTTGGAGATCAACCCAGCCCTGCCTACCATATCCAGCATCTTCATGCACCACTAGAGGACCCACCCCTGCCTACCATATCCAGCATCTTCATGCATCACTAGAGGACCTGAAGATAGGCCCACCTCACCTGGCTCCACTCTGATCCACCAGTGCCCAAAAATGCCATATGGAGACCTGGGGAGTATAATAACCCACTTATTATTGTTGGCACCTGAGCACTCCTTTAGAAGGCCAGAGTATGGACATACACAACCTGCTGCTACCACAAAAGCTAGTACCCACCCCCACATGCCACTTGTGGGCCTAGGAACTGACCTACACAGCCTATCGCAGCCACCATCAACATCAGTGTGGACCACTTGAGAGTTAGAGAATTGTCCCACCACTCCTACTGCCGTCACTTATGCCACAGTTGTTGCCCAGGAACTGAGGACTCACTCGTGTGCCCAATCCAACACTGCCACTGCTATCACTCAGGCAAGACATCTGAAGGCTCAAGAATCCACCTGCCTGTACCCACTAATACCAGTGCCAGCCTATGCTATGCTGGGGTCCAAACAAGCATGCTTGGCCTGCAGCTGCCACCAATGGGGCCTGAGGACTGGCTCACCTGATGTCTTTGTCCCTAGCAAAACATCATCACAGCCTTCACAAACAACCACACCCTAAGCCACTGAGGAAATTACAAACATTACTCTGATACTGTTTACAACCAAATAGATCATATGAAGACTATACTACTGCAGGTGCTCAGAATCAAAGACAAAATTCTTTATGTAACCAGGACTATAGATATGGCTTTAGGAAAACCTCCTCTCCCATGAAAGCAAATCCAAAAAATTGGAAGAAGTTATTATTACACCAGATGTATACATATAAACATGGGAAAACAAGAAACATAAAAAAGTAAGGAAATATGACACCTCCAAAAGAATACAATAATTCTTCAGTAACAGATTACAATGAAGAAATATATGAAATCCTGGAAAAATAATCAAAGTAATGATATTAAAGAAGCTTAGTAAGATACAAGAGAAAAAATAATACATAAAATCAAAAAACAATTTAGGATGTGAATGAGAAATTTAGCAAAGAGATAACTGTCATAAAAAAGAATCAAACAGATTCTGAAACTGAAGAATTTATTGAATGATGTACAAAATACATTTGAAAACTTCAACAGTAGACCAGTTCAAGAGGAAGAAATAACTTGAGAACAGTTCTTTTGAAATAACTCAGTCAGAAAAAGTTTTAAAATTATTTTAAAATATTTTAAAGCCTATGTGAGAAATGTGACACCATAAAATGACCAGATATTCAAATTTTGATGTATCAGATGGTGAAGAGAAAAATAATGTGTTAGAAAAGCCTATTTAACAAAATAGTAGCTGAAAACTTCCCAAGTCTAGCAAGAGATTAGATATCCAGACACAGGAAGCTCAGAGATCTCCAAACAGATACAATATAAAAATGTATTCTCCATAGCACATTATAATCAAACCGTAAAATGTCAAAACAAATGGAGAGTTCTAAAAACACCAACAGAAAAGCATGTAGTCACTTATAAGGAATCCCCTATCAGACTAAATAGTAAATTTTTCAGCAGAAATCTTGCAAGCCAGGAGAGAATGGGATGATATGTTCAAAGAACTGAAAGAAAAAATTCTGCTAATCAATGATACTGTACTCAATCAAAATATCCTTCACATATGAAGGAGAAATTCTTTTCTAGACAAGTAAAAGCGAGGGAATTGATCAACACTAGACCACCCCTAAAAGAAATACTTAAAGGAGTTCTACACCTGGAAACAAAAGAGCAATATCTACCATCATGAAAACACAGGAAAGTATAGAACTCCCTGGTAGAGCAAATACATATATAAGGAAGAAAGGGACTCAAATATCACCAAACCACCAAACCACTATGATAGAAAACCACCAAACCGCTATGATAAACAATAAGAGAAAGAAAGAAAGAAAGAAAGAAAGAAGGAAAGAAAGAAAGAAAGAAAGAAAAGAAAGAAAGAAAGAAAGAAAGGAAAAGGAAAGAAGGAAGGAAAGAAAGAAAGGAGAAAGAAATAAGGAAAGGAAGAAAGGAAACAAGAAAAAAAGGATATGCAATACAACCAGAAATCAATTAATAAAATGATAGGAATAAGCCCTCACATATCAATAATAATCCTTAATTGGAATAAACTTTCCAATGAAAAGATATAAACTAGGTGAATGGATAAGAAAACATGACCCAACTCTATGCTGCCTATAAGAAACTCATCTCACCTGTAAAGACATATATAGACTGAAAGTGAATGAATGAAAAAAATATTATATATAAATGGAAATAAAAAATGAGCAGAAGTAGTTATGTTAGATAAAAGAGACTTAAATCAAAAACATGAAAAAGAGACAGAGAAGGTCATTAAATATAAATAAAGGGCTCAATTAAGTCAGAATATATACCAATTCTAAACATATATGTACCTAACACTGGAGCACACAGATATACAAAGCAAATCTTATTAGATCTAAAGGAAGAGATAGAATCCAATACAGTAACACTTGGAGACTTCAACATTCCACTGTCATCAGTAGATGGTTAATCTAGACAGAAAGTTAACAAAGAAACTTGGATTTAAACTGCACTTTACCCCAAATGGACCTAATAGACATTTACTAAACATTTTATATAACAGATACAGAATATACATTCTTTCCTTCAGCACATGAAACATTTTCCAGTAGAGATCATATGGTAGGACACAAAACAAGTATCAACAATATTTTTAAAAATGGAAATCTATCCAGTGTCTTCTCAGACCACAATGGAATAAAATTAGAAAGCAATAACAAGAAGAACTTTGGAAACTGTACAAATACATGGAAATTAAACAACATGGTCCTTAATGATCATTGAGTCAAGAAGAAAATTTAAAAACTATTGAAGCAAATAAATATAGAAACACAACATACCAAAATCAATGAGATACAGCTAAAGCCGTGGTATAAGGGAAGTTTACAGCAATACATGCCTACATCAAAAAGTGGAGATATTTAAAAAAAAAAAAAAAAACTAACTGTACACCTCAAGAAACTAGAAAAGCAGGGATAAACCATACTCAAAATTAGTAGAAGGAAAGGAAAAATAATGGTCAGACTAGAACTCATTAAAATAGAAACTAAAATCAATACAAATGTTTAATGAAACAAAGTTGGTTTTTTGAAAAGATAAGATTGATAACCCTCTTGCTAGAGTAGTCAGGAAGAAAAGAGAGAGGACTCAAATCAATAGAATCAGAAAGGAAAAAGGAAACATTAAAACTGATACCACAGAAAACATCATCAGAAACTATTATGAACAAACTATATGCTAATAAACTGGAAAACCTAGAGGAAGTGGATAAATTCCTGAACACGTATAACCTGCCAAGTTTGAATCAGGAAGAAATAGAAAACCTAAACAAATCAGTAATAAGTAATGGGACTGAATCAGTAACAAAAAGGTATCTAATAAAGATAAAAAGTTACTCAACAAAGATAAGTCCAGGACTGGGTGGTTTCCCTGCTGAATTCTACCAAATAGACAAAGAACTAACAACAAGTCTCCTCAAACTATTCCAAAAAATTGAAGACCTGGGGTGTATTAGTCAGTTTTCATGCTGCAGGTAAAGACATGCCTGAGACTGGGCAATTTACAAAAGAAAGAGCTTTATTGGACTTACAGTTCCACGTGGCTGAGGAGACCTCACAATCATGGTGGAAGGCAAGGAGGAGCAAGTCACATCTTATTTGGATGGCAGCAGGCAAAGAGAACTTGTGCAGAGAAACTCCTGTTCTTAAAACCGTCAGATCTTGTGAGACCCACTCACTATCACAAGAAAACACCGGAAAGACCTACCCCCATAAGACAATCATATCCCACCAGGTCCCTTCCATAACATGTGGGAATTATGGGAACTACAAGATGAGATTTGGGTGGGGACACAGAGCCAAACCATATCGTGGGGTCCTTAACTCATTCTATGAAGCTAGAATTATCCTGACTTCAAAAGCAGACAAGGACACAAGAAAAACAACAACAACAAAATAATATAAAACAACGTTCTTGATGAAAATAGATGCAAAAATCCTTAACCAAATACTAGCAAACTGAATCCAACTATACATGAAAAAGACAACACACCATGATCAAGTGGGAATTATCCTAGGAATGCAAAAATGATTCAATATATACAAGATGCAAATCAATAAACGTGATATGAGACATCAACAAATAAAGAAGCAAAAGCATATGATGATCTAAGTAGATGTAGAAAAAGCACTTGACACAATTCAGCATTCCTTCATGATAGAAAACTCTCAAGAAACTAAGAATAGAAGCAACTTACTTTACCATAATAAAAGCCATATGTGACAAACTCACAGATAATATACTGAATGGGAAAAAGCTGAAAGCCTTTCCTCTGCAACTGGAAGAAGATAAAAATGCCCCCATTCACCACTCCTATTCAACATAGTACTGGCAGTCTTAGTCAAAGCAATCAAGCAAGAAAAATAAATCAAAGGTATGCAATTTGGAAAAGAGGAAGTCAGTTGTACCTCTTTGCAGATGACATGATTTTATATCTAGAAAAAAATAAAGACTCCATCTAAAACTCTTAGATCTAATTAATAAATTTAGTAAAGTTGCAGGACACAAAATCAACACACAAAAATCAGTGGCATTTATATATACCAATAATTAACTAGCTGAGAAAACAATTAAGAAGGCAATTTCATTTACAATAGCTACCAAAAAAAAAATAAGTTGAAATAAGTTTAACCTAGGAAGTGAAAGACCTCTACAAGGAAAATTACAAAACACTGATGAAAGGAATTGAAGAGGACATGCAAAAAACAAAAAGACATCCCCTGCTCATGGATTAGAAAAAATTAACATCATTAAAATGACCATTCTACCCAAAGTAATCTATGGATTCAATGCAAATTCCTATTAAGATACCAATGTCATTTTTCACAGAAATAGAAAAAAAAATCCTAAAATCATATGGAACCAAAAAAATAGCCTGAATAGCCAAAACAATCCTCAGCAAAAAGAACAAAGCTGGATGCATCATATGATGTGATTTCAAAATGTATGACAAGGCTATAGTGGTATATTTTGAATAATTTTTAGTTATGTTTTGTGCACCTATTACAGATTTTTGCTGTTTGGTTACCATAATGCTACAAAGAATATCTTAACTTATAACACTTTGTTTCAAGCTAATAAAGCTTCACTTTGGTTGTATACAACTCTGTATTTTTGCTCCCCCATCACAGAGTTTTATTTTTCATGTCTGAATTTACATTTTTTTGTTATGTGCACCCCTTGACAGTTTATTTTAGCTCTGGTTGTTATTGAACATTTTATCATTTAACCCTTATACTAGGGATAACATTACTTTGCATACCATTACTACAAGTACTAGAGTATGCTGAATATTACTTAATATTACGTATACAACTGGATTTTGTTCTTTTGTGTGTTTTATGTTATTAATTAGAAGATCTTTTCTTCATTTTAAAGAACTCCCTATAGAATTTCTTGTAGGAGAGCCCTAATGATAAATGAGAGTAAACTCCCTTAGCTTTTATTTGTCTGGGAAAGCTATTATTTTCCCCTCATATCTCAAAGACTGCTTTGCTGGGTAAAATAATTTTGGTTGATCATTTTTAATGTTTTTCCTTTCAACTGAAGAAAATAAATCTGCTAATGAAGAATATTATGAGTATTTTAATTAGTTGAAATTTCCCAAGATAAGCAATATTTGAGTTTAAGGTAAAGAGGCACAGAGGCCCATATTTTCCTTTAAAAGCTCAAAGAAAACCTGAAGATATGGATACTAATTCTTGCTCTACATTCCTGTGTGATGCTGGGCACACGATGTCACTGAGATCTCTATATTCTTACCTGAGAAATGAGAATTTTAGATGACACACACTTTAATAATCTGCTAAATATAAAATTTTATGAGTATATGATTCTAAAGAAGAATTACTGACTTTACTCTTTAATGAATCAACTCATTTTTGTGGGCGTGTTTAGGTGAGGTTACTAACTAAAAGATATTGGTGAACTAAAATAAATTTACCTGGAAAGAACACTTTTTTAAGGTAAAAGAGCCAATTGCAGGACCCAGTGTCAACATCAGGGTATTTGGGTTATGAAATACTTTAGTTACTTTCTCTACATAATTTGCTTAATACGTTATAACAAAATGCCTCTTATTTAGTGCTCAGGGGAGGTGTGGATGAGAAAACAAACAATGGGCTGACATTAAGGAATCATCCTACTCAGTAAAGGTAAGTCATATGCACAGGATTCATAATATAATAGTCTTAAAATTTTCCTCCATCTTCTCACAAAAATACGCAATATCAGAACTGCTGCACTATGTCTATTCAACTTTCTCACATAAACTCTGCATGCACTTTAGCACTTTTTTACTCAAAGCATGGCCCCAGACCTGCAGCATTAGCATCACATGAAAAATGTAAAATCGCAGGTCTCACCCCAAACCTGTGGAATCAGAAGCTGCATTTTAGCAGACTCCCCAGGTGATTCATAATCATGTTAAAGATTGATCTGCTCTGCTTTAGATTATTAAAACTTTTAGGACTCCTGCACCCATATAAATTATCTGATCTTACTTAATTCAGCATCTGTCAATTTTTCAAGGCACTGTCTTCGACTATCATCAAGAACCCATACCCAAATATATGATTCTTTTTCATTAGCATTCATTAGCATTGAAATATATTTATGTTTTACTTTTGTCTTTTGCAGCTTTTATTTTAGATTCTGGGGGTACATGTGCAGATTTGTTATAAAGGTATATTGAGTGATGCTGGGGTTTGGAGTAGGATTGAACCTGTCATGTAGGAGGTGAGCATAGTACCCTATAAGTGGTTTTGCAATGCTTTCCCCTCTCCCTTGCCCCCTTATATTACCTGTTGTCTATCGTTCACATCTTTATGTCCATGTGTACCCAATGCTTGGCTCCCACTTATAAGTGAGCACGTATGGTATTTGGTTTTCTGTTACTGCATTAGTTTGCTTAGGATGATGGTCTCAAGTTGTATCCATGCTGTTGCAAAGGCCATGATTAATGGTCTTTTATTACCTCCAAACTTATTCACTTCAGATTTCCAATAATTTTGTACATTTTATGTTTTCCAAGTAAATATTGTAATAATTTCTCTGCTTTTGATTCTTCACGGTCTTACGTTGAAGGGAGACTAACCCACAGGTAGTGTCTTTGGAAACCAAGGACTC
Source organism: Colobus angolensis palliatus (assembly GCF_000951035.1). Taxonomy (NCBI): domain Eukaryota; kingdom Metazoa; phylum Chordata; class Mammalia; order Primates; family Cercopithecidae; genus Colobus; species Colobus angolensis. The sequence continues at coordinate 4,522,833 of NW_012117821.1, read as the reverse complement.
AATAAATTTTGCTCAGCCTTCAATTTCTCAACCACAGCAATTATTTCTCTTATGTTAAAGGAGTAACATGTTTGTGATACATCACCATGTTATATAGGCCTATTGTGAGTTGTAATTTTATATAAAGTTATTCCATTTAGCTTAATAATATCCATTTATAGCTCGGTTTATAACATATTTTCTACTTGAGAGCAATAAAATTACATTTTGTTAACAGAACTTCTGTAATTTGGTTTTGTTACTAAATCATGTTAGTCTCATTATTCAAAATTAGTGAGGCTTTACCACATATGTCATCGATGCAGACAGTAGCTGAAACAGTGTGAATAATATCAACACTGAATATAAGATACAAGATTTGGAACTTGTTTAGAGATCAGGCTGTCCAGGAGTGTATAAAGCTTCTCCAGTCCCTCCAAGTCTTGGAGTTGAGGGATAAAAGTGGGTCTGGTTTGTACTTTTTTGTGTTTGTCCTTTATATCAACTTGGATTTGAATAAAGTGTTCCATAGCTAAATATTTGAAACCCACTCATTATTTTCCAGTGTCTCCTTCACCATGGACATGTCTCATTAAAGATAAACAGTGACCAGTGCCACATGTGCTGCCACAACTGTGAGGACTTCAGAGCTATGATGATCATCAGCACCAGACCCTGCTTCCATCTCTGTTCTGCCTGCCATATCCTGTGCTCTCTGGGATGTCACATCTGTCTCAGAGAGCAAACCCGAATGGCCCTTGGGCCGTGCTTTGCTTTCCATGCCCTCTGAGTATCCAGAAAGATGTCCAGCTTGTCCTGGTTACCATCTCCCTACGGGAGATTCCTAAAGCTAATCCAATCATGCCTCCCATCCCTGTTCTCTTCTGTCCTCACCACACCTAAAACATTAATTGCAAGGACTCCTTCTTCATCTTACACTCTACAGTTACTAATTACACCTGATTTCCCACATAACTTTCTCATTGTGCCCCCTGGATTCATGCTCTCTTAGCTGTGAACTACCCTATATCCATGGTCCTTCCTCTAAACTTTCCTTTCACCTTCTTGCCGTAACAGAAATCTAGACGTTCCCTTACACATCATCTCCTCTAAAGTCAGCTGCATGAGACATATTATTTCTCTTTTATCTCAAGAACTTCAGAGCATGAAGATAACCAATTATAAAACACCCTCTCCCCCTCCTTCAAAATCACAGTTTCTGTGAAAATCATGCTGTTGGATCTTGTCACATAACCTGCTGCAGTCATATTATTCCTTCATTCACTGATAACTTTTTAATGCCTGGTTCATTGTCTTCTTTTCCACCTCTATTCCTGAGACTATTTTCTATTATCTCAAGGTACATTCAGCAGATTTTGTGTCATTCCCTTGACTGCCGATAATCTTTCTTTCATCCCACTTCAGCCACCTATTTTTATATCTTGCTCTTACCAATAATTGGAATTTAACTGGAATTATCCTGGTTTTTCTCCTGCATCTTCAATGTCACTCTCCAATCAAACATTCCTAACACAGAACACACTTGTTCTAGCATCTTTCATCCTAGATGTTGGGTGTAGGCTTTCCTTTGAACCCACTTTCATTCTAGCTGAAGCGCTATCTGTGCTCCTACTCAGAACAAGTCCTCTAGGGTGAGTTATGTTGTATTTGCTGTTTCCATCTTCTCCCCTTGTATTTTTTCCTGCCACACCAATCAGACTGTAGTTCCTACCATGCAGAGATGGCTCTTGTCAGAGCTGTCTGGATGTGAACACAGGTAGTGAGCTTTCTCCACTTTTATTTGACCCCTGCAGTATTCAACTTAATTTCTTCCTTCTGGAAGCACTTTCTTTTCTTGACTTCCATGATTTATGCCTTTGTTTCTACCACATGGGCTGTGTCATCTCAGGCTTGTTGCTAGCTCTCCTTATCAGCTTGACTTTTAAACACTAGATGTTTTCCTGGCTATCATCTGAGCTCCCTTCTTTTTTCTAACTATACACCTTCCCAAGTGGATTATTTCAATGTTGTTTCAGTTTTAAATGTCACACTTGTTCACAAATCTCACGAATTTGAATATCTACTTCCTTCTTTTCCCTAGAAACCTCAATGTGCCAAGGTAGACTTGGCATGTCTACCTTGGACGTCTCATGGGCTTCTCAAGTTCACTGTTTTCAAAAGAGAACCCTCATCCTGCATCTGCCCACATGTTCCCATCTTAGGAAATTGCACCACAATATCCTTAGATCAATGTTTCTATTTTTTTAATTGCCACTATCCCCATTTTTTAAAGTTTTTTTTTTTTCCTAATTGGTCTCCCCCTTGAAGTTTTAACATCAGAAATATACTGTATACCTGTTATTGTATTATGAATATCTATGCTTTATACATACAAAAGAGTGAGATATTCTTGTCCCCCTACCCCCCCAAAAATATTTCACCCTCTTGAAGGCAGTATCACCTCATTGGTAATGCATGCCTTTGATGTTCAAATCATCCATCTCTTACCTTGATTCCTCCTATTTCTTACCCTCCAAATAGAACCCACTTCTAATTCCCACAGTGTCTCCTTGCACTCCATTACCTAAATCTTGTCATGTGTTCCCATCTCCTAGACAACTAACCTGGGCTAAGTCACTATCACCTCTCAAATAGATTAATGCAGTAGCAGTTTAGGTCCTACCTTCAATACTTGCCATCCAGATACATTTTTAAAAGAAGTCATTTATGCTATTCCCATGTTTGAAATCCTTCCATGACATTGTATTGTATTTAGAGTAAAGGAAAATACTCACAACCCTGGAAAGAAAAGGTCTCTGGACTTATAAATCTCTATACAATCTGGACTTCATCTAACTCTCTCCCTCATTTTCCATTCTGCCCACTGCTCTTACCACACTGGCCTGTTTTCTGTTTCTCTAATATGTCAAGCTTGTTTCTATCTTTCAGATCTGAAAAGTTCTTTGCTCAGAGCATCACATGCATGGCCTCTTTTGTCGATATCTCAGGTTAAATATTAGCGTCTTCCCCACAATCCCACGTACTTAGAATTTAAAAGAGCCACACAATCACTCTCTGTGTCATCATCGGGTTTTAAATTTTTGCACAGTTAATATCACAATTTATTTGTGGGTTTATTTGTTATTTGTCTGCCTTTCCTCATTTGCTATTTATTTCTTTTATTTATTTATTTATTGAAATGGAGTTTTGCTCTTTTTGCCAAGGCTGGAGTGCAATGGTACGATCTCAGCTCACTGCAACCTACGCCTCCTGGGTTTAAGTGATTATCCTGCCTCAGCCTCCCAAGTAGTTGGGATCCCCGGCACCTGCCACCACTCCTGGCTAATTTTTGTATTTTTAGTAGAGATGGGGGTTCATCATGATGGCCAGGCTGGTCTCGAACTCTTGACCTCAGGCGATCTGCCCGCCTTGGCTTCCCAGAGTGCTGAGATTATAGGCGTGAGCCACCACAGCAGGCCTGCCTTTCCTCATTTGAACACCAACTCTATGTCTCGTCTTTTCTTTCTCACTTCTATTCTCCCATTGCTCAGAACGGGGCCAGCACATAGCGGATGCTCAATGAGCTTTCACTGAAAAAAAAGTCGTAAATGGCATTCCTCTACAGCAATATCACACCAAAGTTAAACTGTGCCAGTCCTTGGCCTGTTTTCTGTCCCATCTATTCAATCTTTTGAACATTTTATCTTGATTATGATACAGACAATTTCTTCTTTGGGTTGTTAACTTTAGAATTGAACCTATTTGGTTTTGTTGGTTATTTCTTCTTGCTCTGATTTTCTTTCATTAATTCCGTTTTTTTTTTCTTTATTGCCATCCTGTACATTCTTTGAGTTTACTCTGTTCGTTTTCTAGTTTCTTTCCTGTCCGTGTCTTGATTGCTCTTGAATCCCTTTATCCCCTTGCACTTCTCTGTAGTTGCATTTTGTAGACTTCCGAGTCAACTGTCTCCCAACTTGGTTCAGCCAGTGGAAGGCATTGTGGGGAAACTAGAGGGCAAGAAAGGAGAAGCCATAGTGTTTCCCCCAATCTCTCTGCCTCAGTGAGTATCTCTGGCAGTGACTGTATCTCCTCCCTCTTCCTATTGTTTTAAAGGTCTGTCACACTTTCTATTTTCACTGGCCAATAGCAGCCCTGGCATCGAACAGCTCTGGCTCTCTACTTTTTTTCCTTGTACCCTTGGAATGGTAATGGCTTTTTTCTGTGGCTAAAATCAGATTGGCCCCACTTCTCCATATGGCTTTTTAAATGTTTCATAACTTTTCTTATGAACTGCCTCTATTCAATTAAAACTCTAAATACATATAGTGACTTCTGCTTTGTTGGAAGGACCCTCTCTGATACAGAGAGATAATAAAACATTACAAATTAAAGACATTACATCCAGAAATGTCTTTCATTTTAAGTAACTGGCAGAGCTTTCACATTAGATTATTGAATCACTGTAGGTAAAATTTTACTTTAGTGCAGTTACAAGTATAATGAATTTTTGAGTTCCTAAAGGGTATCACAGATACTGAGATGATTTAACACTGAACAGTACCTTCAATAAAACCTATGATGGTCAAATTGTGGAGGAAAAGAGGGGTGCCGGAGCACCAAAGCAAGGCAAATATTTCACTCCTTAAAGAAAAAATGAAAGTGTTAAGGGAAAGGAAAAGGTTTCCTCAGAAACAAAGTAGTGCAGCAATTTTCAAAGCACAGTCTGCAGGCCTCTGGGGTGCAGGCTGCGAGGCTGAAATTCTAACCAGTCCCCAGGTGATGTTGAAGCTACTGGTATATGGAACACACTTGAGGGCTTGCTTGCAGGCAATTAGAAAAGATTGAACTAAAGCAGGATTTCTCAATTTTGTTTGGTTTATAATTACCACCTGGGACATTTTTTCTTTTTTTTTGGAGACGGAGTCTGGCCCTATCACCAGGTTGCAGTGCAGTGGCACTATCTCAGCTCACAGCAATCTTGGTCTCCCAGATTCAAGCGATTCTCCTGCCTCAGCCTTCCGAGAAGCTGGGATTATAGGCATGCACCACCATGCTCTGCTAAGTTTTGTGCTTTTAGTAGAGACTGGGTTTCTCCATTTGGCCAAACAGGTCTCAAACTCCTAACTGACAGTGATCTGCTCTCCTCGGCCTCCTACAGTGCTGGAATCACTTGGTATGCTTAATACAACTTTCTACGTTCCTCTCTGGAGATTGTGCCTTAGTTCATCTGGCGTGGGAGTCTAAATATGGCGTGTTTAGCAAAGACATTCTTACGATTTGGTAAATCTGGGAAACACTAGCTAGATCATCATGATCTTTTCATGATGCTATTTTTCTGTATTCCCATATGGCTGGCTATTAATTACATGTATTTTCCCCCTGAAATCATTTAGTCTACTTTTTTCTGTTTTCTTTTGTCTTTTTTTATTGTCCCCGTGACAGTAAGATTGCTATCAGAAGGAATAACGAAATAACCTCCCTTTTATTTCTTAATTACCAAGATAAGTGCTGAATACGTAAACCTGCTGATCTGGTTTGGCTGTGTCCCCACCCAAATCTCATGTTGAATTGTAATCCCCAGTGTTGGAGGAGAGACCCCGTGGGAGGTGATTGGATCATGGGGGCGAGTTTTCCTCTTACTCTTCTCATGACAGTGAGTAAGTTCTCATGAAATCTGGGTTCTTTGACTGTGTAGCACTTCCACCTCTGCTCTCTCTCTCTCCTACTCGGGTCATGTGAAAACCGTGCCTGCTTCCCCTTTGCCTTCTGCCATCATTGTAAGTTTCCTGAGGCCTTCCTAGAAGCAGAAGCCTTTGCAGTCCATAGTGAGTCAATTAAACCTCTTTTCTTTTTTTTTTTTTTTTTTTTGAGACGGAGTCTTGCTCTGTCACCCAGGCTGGAGTGCGGTGGCCAGATCTCAGCTCACTGCAAGCTCCGCCTCCCGGGTTCACGCCATTCTCCTGCCTCAGCCACCCGAGTAGCTGGGACTACAGGCGCCCGCCACCTCGCCCGGCTAGTTTTTTGTATTTTTAGTAGAGACGGGGTTTCACCGTGTTAGCCAGGATGGTCTCGATCTCCTGACCTCGTGATCCGCCCGTCTCGGCCTCCCAAAGTGCTGGGATTACAGGCTTGAGCCACCGCGCCCGGCCCTCTTTTCTTAATAAATTAGCCTGTCTCAGGTATGTCTTTACAGCAGCAGTGGGAGAACAAACTAATACACCTTCTATTATCACTTGTAGCTAAGTGATTTAGTGAAGTGATGTAATCTTATCTGTATAACAACTCTGTGAAGTTTATGTTAGTTCCTTCATTGTGTGGACTAGAAAGCTGAGGTCCATAGAAGCCAAATGCCTTGCTCAAGATAACACAGGATGGAAGAGGTTGTGGAGTTGAGGGTGATTCTCATCTCAGTTCAATACCTGGTCCTTTAAACCGTGGAAATGTCACCTGTGGTACCACCTTCTCCTACGTGCTGGTGAGGCACAGTGTCTGCACACTGTTGGCATCTTCTGCTCTTCTCTCCTTATTGTAGTTCTCCATTTACTATGGCTTTATATCTCCTGCTCAGGACTTTACAATCTGAGGTTTGTTCCTGCTCTCCCCAGACACAAAAAGATCAGCCCTGATTCTGACCCACATCAGGTTCTGAGTTGCTCTGTACAATATCTCTGGTCTTCCATATCCGTCTCAGTCTGCAGAGAAAGCCAAAATATGATTCAGTGAGATTCTTGATTTTAGTCTCTTCAGCACAACATTAAAATGTATTTCCTTAAATATTCTTTAATCAGACCAGCTGATCTGTGCAGAGCCATGTGGTGGGGTTGGTAGGGTAGGGAAATAAGTTTTACTTGATCTTTTAACAGTGCTTTTCATTGACCATCCTTGTGTCTGAGGTATTATCAATACAAATTTAACAGAGATCATTTATTTATTTATTTGCCAATATGCACTGAGTACCTGTCCAGCACTGTGCAAGATACTGGAGAGGCAGTGCTGAGCAAAAGTTGACATGGATGCTGTCCTCATGGAGATTCTGATTAAATGAAGGAGATTAAATAAGTAATCACAAGTGAATATATGACTACCAACAGAGGTCAGAGCTATGAAGGAACACAGATGTTAGAAAAAAAAGCAACAAAGTTGTGGCAGAAGTCAGCAAAGATATGGCCAGGGTAACCTGATTTTTCCTTTTATCCTTTTTGGTCAAGTTACGTTGTTTATGGATTGAAAAATAATGAATATTTATCAAGTCCCTATTACCTACAAGTGGTTGCTTGTAGGCATTTGATATGCTTTATCATATTACATCTGTGCAGAAACAATATTACCTTGATAAAATAGCTACTCTCATGAAACCTCAGCTTCTTCATTTGTGACTTGTGGACAGACGGCTTATGTAACCTGTTCGTGGCCACAACAGCTAGCCAGGGGTGGGTACTGAATTGAACACTAGTCTGACTCCAGTGCTCAAGTTTATAACAACTGTGGATTACTGACTTAGGGAAACATGGTAGTTGTTCCATCTGGGAAACCAAGAGGGCCCGTAACAAGTTATTTTATGTCGTAATTGGGCCATGATGGAGAAATAGTGGTAATACATAAAAACAATTAGGTAGGCTTGTAACTGGTTGAACCAAAAAAACTCAAAGGGAATTGTTTGATGGATGAAAATTGGGAGAAAGTTTTTAAATAGCATGGTCCAGGGCTCTGTCCTTGGTCCTGACTAAAATGTTAGTCAGTAGACCTGGAGCAAAATATGTAAAGAGCAGGTTTATCACATTTGTGGCAAAAAAAAAAAAAAAAAAATGCTGAGAGGAGGAGCTAATATGTTCAGAGGAGTTACTATGTTGATTGAAAACAATCAGTATTCACAACAACATCCAAGTGAAATGAAGGTCTGAATCTAATTATATGAAATCTAATGAAAATGCAAAACCTCACTTTTTGAGTTCAGGATATTAATTGCATAAATAGAGAAATGGGAAGATGAAACTTAACGTTTTCATGTAGGGATTTTTACAGTAAAAATAACTCAAGATGTTTTAAGATGACATGTGAAAACCTTAATGAGATCTGTGCTTCACTATAAGTTGTATAGAATCTGAGGAAAACTTTAGAAAGCAAAGGCGGTAAGAGGTGGTATTGTTTTATTTGGGCTGGTCATTTATGGGAGGAGGTGTTTTCCATGGTCTGAATGTTTTTGATCCCCCAAAATTTATATGTTGAAACCTATCTCTAATGCAATTGTATTAAGAGGTAGGGACTTTAGGAAGTGACAAAGTCATGAGGACTTTGATCTCATGAATAAGATTAGTGCATTTAGAAAAAAGACTTGAGAGAGACTGTTTGCCCCTTCCGCCATGTGAGGGCACATAGAAGGAACTATCTGTGAGTAACGGGCACTCAACAGACACTGAATCTTCTGGTACCCTGATTTTGGACTTTTTACCCTCTGGAGCTGTGAACAATACATTTATATTTTTAATACATTATTCAGTCAAAAATATTTTGTTATAGCCACGTGGAATGGACTAAGAGAGTATTGTACATAATTTTAGCACCTTATAGAAAGGTTGTACATAGACCAGTCCAGTCATTTAGAGGAGAGAAGTAGGATGGGGAAAAGCTTAGAAATAATTTCGTCTGGGGAACAGATAAAAATAAAATGAATAAATAAAACTATGTTGTTTGGTCTAGAAAAACTAAGACTCCAGGTAGTTGACAAGCTGTCTTTTGCATTTTGACTCTCCTGGGAGAGAAGATATGAGATCAAGGCAAAGGCTGTGGTGCAGAGTTTTGGATAAGACCACTGAGCACAGGAGCAGAAGCTATGAGAGAATAACTGTTATTATTCCCCATTCTCCAGACAAGAGAGTAGAGATCTAGAAAGTTTAAGTAATTTAGTCTGGGTTAAGAGCTTGTTGGATAAATTAGGGAGAAGGAGAGAAGAAAGGTGACATATTTTAGGAAAGGCTTCAAAATGCAAATCAGAAGCCAGTCCACATAGGCATCCAGTAACAAAAATAATTATAGGAAAAATGTATTGATATTATTTTATACCGAGAACTCTGTTATATGTTTTGCATAGCTGGTCTTATTTAACATTTGTAGCAATACATTTTTTCATTTTAACAATGGGAAGACTAATGCTGGGAGAAATTAAGTAACTTGTTTGTATATAGCAGAACTGGGACTCAGTCGTATCAGGGTTGATTCCAGAGCCTATGCTAATAACCAGCTCTGTTGCTTCTAATAGTATAGAGCAGGTGGAAACCAAAATATTAGAGTGGGAGAGCAAAGGATTCTGGGGCTAGAGAAAAAAGTGGCATTTGCTCAAGGAGAAAGGTTGACAGTATCTAGTAATGCATTGAGCTGGAGATCCAAGTGGTCTAGAGCGGCTGGATGAAGTCAGTGAAATAATCAAGATTGTGCTGGAAAGCAATGGCTGTACCAAGCTCGCTGACATGAACTTTCCCTGGGGTTGGGCATTTCACCACAACACATTAAAATTCTTAGACAAATGCATCTAGGACATCCTGAGGAGACATTCATGTCTATTCAAGACAATACCACTCTGCTTGAGTGCTGTTTTCACCTTCTTTTGCCTAGACAGGTTGCTTGCTCTATTTTTAATGAGAAAAGAAAGTCATTAAGGATGAACAAGGTGCATACAAAGTGCTTTGAACAACAAGGCTGTCACATTGACATTGTAATTTGTATTGAGTTAGTGCCTCCCTGCCCAAGCTTTACATATTTTCTCTCTTGTAGACTTCACACATATAGCACAAGAGATATTATCTTTCCAGATGTTGGGGAAAGAAAAGTCATCATGCATTCTAATATTAGACTTACTTCTGGGGAAACTGAGGCTGACAGGACACAATCTGGGTCTTCAACAAAAAAGACCAGACCATGATGGAAAAGCCTAGGCTGGACTCTGCTTCTTGGAGTCTTTATTTCCCACAACTTGCTGCCTCCCTACTTAAGCCAGAGGAATCACTTTGTTTCAAAATTATTCATCCAGAATGTAACATACCTACTTCTGGAACAGGCCAGGGGCCTATTGGTGGAAAAAGTATCTCAAGCCTACCCTGTTGAGTTCTTGCAGCTGGTGGTGTCTCTTCCCTGCTAAGCAACAACTGCTTCATGAGTTAATCTTCATTCCTCGGCATCTTGCTGTGCACTGCTTTATTAAGAGGAATTTACTCTTCAATTTCCTGTAGTGATTTCAAATTCCCAAGGTTATTGCAGTGTCTTACTTTATAGCAACAATTATACACCACTCTCTAAGGTCGTAAACGATTTGAAAATACATCCTCAGAGGGATCTTTGGATGTCAGATGACACCAGCTTGCAACAACATTAACTCTCCCATTGGAAACTCTCTTGTGAGATGCTAGGAAGTGGGAGAGAAGAAGGAACTCAAACAAGGATAGGGTCTCCTACATGTCCTGGTCAGGTCTCAGCACCCAGAGAGTGCCTTAAGAGAGGGGATCATGGAGATAGTATAGGCTTTCTCTTACAGAGAGCAGTTTCATGCTTGCAGGGGGTCAAATTTATTTCCTCAAGCCTATAATCATCTAGTCACATAACTCTCCTCACAAGAGGAGTTATTTTAAATGTGCAACATTTTCAAGGAAAATTACTGCTGAGGCTCCTTTAATCTTCAGAGTCAGTTGGTAGGTGGGCCTGTACTGTGCCTGTTTTATGGTACTCTAACACTTCCTTCAGGGCAGCGTCTGGGAGAATCATGCACTCTTCAGATGGGAAGTGGGGAAGATGTTATAGACCCTCAACTACAACTCCTGCATTTTATAAGGAGGGAAACTGAGGCTCTGAGAGGATAATTCAGTTAACATGCTAACACATTATAAGAAAACTGGAAGATGTTTTTCTTATTGCTTTTAGTTATCCATAAATCCCACATTCACTGTAGAGAGAAGAATACTGCATTGAGGATTCACAGATTATTTTTTCATTTCTATTCAATTTGATATCTTCTTTACTTCAATTTTCTTTTATAACAACCCAAATTTTTGAGACTTATTCAAACAAGAAGAAGTGAGCAACCTATGGGTCTTGAATTAATTTAATCTTAGAAGAAAACAAAATGTTTTGTCCTCATTTATGACAATAGTTACTTGAAGGACTCATCCAAAGGATATCGTGGCATAACTTTCCCATCTCATCTTTGCTGGACATTAGCAGCATCTCCAGCAAAGATGAGATGAGAAATTTATGCCATGAAATGGTAACTTTCTACAGGCCTTTCCTAGGCAGGAGGATTGAGAGGAAGATTCAATCACCCTAGAAGATGTGAATCAAAATATCTGTATCTGTTTTGTTCTTTATTATCAATCCCTAGCCTCAGGTTGGTAATGGAAGAGTGATTTGTAGAAATATCTATTTGTAGTTGAGTAAGTTTGTATTTCACATGACTATTTGGTAAAGAACAAACTGTCATGTTTTATGTTTCTCCCTCTGGCTGTGTCAGTAGTGGGAATGTCCAAAGGAGAGAAGTAAGTTGAGCAGCATATATCAGTGACCTTGTTTGCAAAAGGTTCTTTCTGGAATAGGGGAAGACCTAGGAAACTGGATCCTGATCAGAAACCTTGCCAAAAATGTACTTTATTCATTCAGCAAAGTGTGTTTGAGAACTACTGGGTGCATAGTACATGTGTCAACCTTTGTTTTCCAATGGGAAATAGAAATCACATTTGAGAAGGGTAGAGAGAACACACATGGGACAAAATTATGACTAGTGACATACAAAGAAATTCAAGAAGTTTAGGAGAAGTGAAGAAAGATTAACATCTGCTGAACCCCTACTCTGTCTCAGGGATTATATGAAATGCTTTGTTAACACAATATTTTCATTTGTGAAATTAATTTAAACTGAATGACTTTTGATGTGGAAAAGCTTACTCATGGTAACTAATTTTCCCATGCTGTCACTGCTAGTAAGTTGCATTGGGTCTGGGTTGGAACCCAACACTTTTCCATTATTCTAAAGGATAAAGGAGGGAGAATGTTGGAACCCACAGAAGGAGGGAGAGCTGTATGGAGAGTGATGGCTGGCAGAAGCTGCAGGCTTTCAGGCTTTCATCAAGACTTGCATCCATCCAAAGAGGAACTGACAATAATGAGTACCCAAACCTCACTCTCATCCTTTCCTCCAATTTCCTGCTCCTCGTGGTCAGAACTAAAACAGAATCCAGAAAGAAGAAATATCTTTTCCATAGGTTAGCCTCCCCAGTATTCTAGCAGAATGGGGGAATAACAGAAATTAGATCTAGAAAAGCAAATGCTCATCTACCTCTGACAGTTATTGCAAGGATTGCATGGCATAAAACATGTGAAATACTGAGATTGATACTAGTCACATGATAAGCTCTCATAAAACTCCAGAATTGAAATGGCTGAGAATTACCTACTTCAACAGCTTCATTTGACAAATGAGTATATAGATATGCTTAGAGAGAAGTGATTTATCCCAAGTCATACCTATAGAGACGAAGTCAAGAATAAAACTCAGTTCTGCTATATAGTTGCTAGATACCTAAATCTGTAACCCGTTTACCTAAGGGAGTGCACAGAGCCAATCCCATGTCCAAATAGGACATTGATCTTTTGACTTCACATCTCACTGGACCTCCAGCAAAGGCCTGGGACTTCCAGCAAATGCTCTGTAACAATCTGTATTTCATGGAGTGAACCTTGCTTTTCTAGGCTGATTGGCACTCTAGCTAGCCTGTATCTTTCTCTCTTATAAGTTTCTCTATGAGAATGAGAATATATCTTATAAATTTCAAGAAACAAGAAGCAAAAAGTGAGGACCCCCACTACATGTCCAATAGTTTTGAAAATGGATCTTTTTTTTTTTTTTGATTCAGAGTAACCATGCCAAAGTAGGAAGCAGAGCCAGAAAATTTTAAAAAGCCACACCCTCTTCTCAGGAATTAGAATGCTATGCAGGGGCAGTAAAGAGGACAGGGTCTTTCATAAAAACTGCAGCCAGTTATATGGTGACCAGTCACACAAGTTTGCTTAGGATTGTCTTGGTTTTATCATGGAAAATTTCTCACCTCATACAACCTCCTCTCTCCAGAATCCAGGGCAAACCAGGGTGACCAGTCACCCTAGATAATTTAGAGTTCTGTCTAGGCATGAGCCCTGTGTTCAGGTTTTTGCCTGATGCTTATTTGGGTTCTTTTAGAATTCAAACAGTTGCATTTCCAACTAATAATCAGCATTTGCCTCTGGGAATACTAATAAGCATATGATAATCAATCAAAAAGTGGTCACAAGGATAGAAACAAAAATTAAGAAGCAGCTTAAAAACAAAACAGGGAGCAGATGACATAATTATTTGTCATTTAGAATGCACTACATTTCTTCAAGAGAATGCTCAAAGTGCCATTGTATCTAGTGAACAAAGACTGGGCTAGTGGCCAGTAGAAGACTGGGTGCAAAATACAAAGAATCTCAGGATAAGGAAAAGAAAAAGTTGCCTCAAAAGCTACAACATTTTGAGAAAGGTTTCAATGTCATTATTTCTATATGGGTTCTGAACTTGAATGTAAATAGATTTCCTTGGCCAACCTGCTTGTTTGTGTCCAATTTCCATTGGGAAGCTTGTCTAACATATTGATTTATTGTCAATGTACCTAGTAAGTCTGTGTGTACTATTAGCCTTGAATAATATCCAACATGTGCTCAGTGAAACTCTCATACTTGTGATGGGGAAAAATAAAATATAATCTATGATAATCCTAGCCTTCCTACTTTTCTGAATTAAGTGGCTTGGTCGGCTTTGTCTTTATTTTTTGAATTTTACAATCTGAGGGAAAATTTTGTAATGCCAGATCAATTCTTGAGATTTCTGTGGTGGTAAATTAGGTGAAAAGGCAGGTGATTTGGTTTTTTGAAGAATGATGCAGTAGACGAGAGAGCAATGGAAAGTTTTCAAAGACATCCAAGCAACCTTGATTCACCCTTGCAATCGCCTAGAATGTAAGTTGGAAAATGAAATGATGATTAATTTTCTTGCATGAACTGTGTTCTTTTAAAGACGGCACAATTATGGGGTGGAAGCACATGGATCACAAACTTATAAGTTTAAGATAATATTCTATATACAAGATTTTATACTGCTGATAGAATATGCCAGATAAAAGCTATTCTGTTATTTAAAAATTGATGCATATCAGCTACTTTATATCAGTGAGCATGGTGTGCCTTGTCATATATTAAAATCTATGTAACAGCAAACAATATTTTGTTGGCATTGTTTTTTTTTGAGACAGGATCAGGTTCTGTCATCCAGGCTGGAGTGCAGTGGTGCAATCTGCGCTCACAGCAACCTCTGTCTCCTGGACTCAAGTAATTCTCCCACCTTAGCCTCCCAAGTAGCTAGGACTATAGGCATGTGGCACCACGCCCAGCTAATTTTTTTGTGTTTTTGTAGAGACGAGGTCTCACCATGTTGCCCAGGCTGGTCTCAAACTCCTGGGCTCAAGTGATCTGCCTGCCTTGGCCTCCTGAAGTGCTAGGATTTCAGGCATGAGCCACCAAGCCCAGCCTGTTGACATTCTTTAATGTAAAATTTTACATAACTATTATATTTTCAAGTATGTCTATGCTGTAAGCTAGTCTGAATATTAAAACAGTCTCATTAATTTAAATTATGACAATTTTATAAACAAAACTTTGAAGTACATATAGGATCAAAAATAGAAAAGCTTGAATGGTAACCCAAACTGGACCAGTAATTTGCTCTGTGAATTTAGGAACTTGGGTCTACTCCTTCAGGTTTTAGCAACTGAATAGTTATGCAAGATTTTGAGGGATCGAACTTAACCCAAGTAAATCCATTGAGAAAAATCTTTGCAAATGCAAAATTACAATTATATGCATTGCATGAATACTAATTTTCTAAAGGGTTAGGAAGCTATAAATGTACTTATCATTAAATGGATTCTACTTTTAATCTTTCTGTGATAATTTAGAAAGCACAAAGGCAAAGCTACCCCTATAAAATAGAGTGGTAAAATTTGGTTCAATAGTAGTGCTTCTATTTCAGATTTGACCATCAGGCTGTTAAACATTTGTGATAATTTACATTTGAATTTATTTTATGTTTGCCCTATACTGAGTTAAAGGCTATTTCCCATTGCCTTTCCCAGCCCCTCTATGTACACTGATTCACACTTACTAGTCTCTAAATAAATCTACTGTAGTAAACACTGCACATAATTCAAGCCAGGTAAGGCATAGGTGCCTTATTTTCACCTGTTGCCTCAAGGTTAATCAACATTTGGAACCCTGGCAGGAAATTCCAACTGGTGGCAGAGAGGAGCAGTCTCTTCTGCATTAAAGCCCTCACTGCAGGATTTGTCTCTACCACACAAGATGTAGTAAGTGGTCAGCAGGAAGTGTTGATGGTTGGTAGAAGCGCATTCTGTGACTGGGTGTTAGTTTTTCTGAGCCTCAGTTTTCTCATCTATAAAATGAAGTCACTATTGCATGGTTTCTTTTGAGGATATTTGTTCATGTTCAGAATGTAGCACAGTGCAGCATACATAGCAAAGCACACAGTCCATACGTATTGACTTATTATTATCCAACCCTCCACGTAAGTCAGATTCCATTGTTATATAATGCTCAAAGAACTGGATTCATTTCTGTCATGACCCTAATGGCTTGTACTTTTACCTTCATTATTGTGGCTATTTGCTTAAAACCCATCACCTCTATGAGCACAGCATCTCTGCCTACTTTTTGCTCAGTAGGGTATCTCCAGCTATCAGAACATGCCTGGCATGTTGTAGGTGCCCAGTGCATATTTATTAAATAAATAAATGATCTCCTTGAAATTTGTACTGATAATCATAGAGACACAAGAACAATCAATGAAAAGCAATATTAAACCCTCAGGGAAGACTCATTTCCCCATTCCACCAGCCTTACCACATGAGTCTGTGCAGAACAGCTGGGCTGACTGAAGAATACTCAAGGGGATACATTTTGCTGCTGTGCTGAAGAGCCTACAATTGAGAATCTCACTGGATCATAGTTTGGCTTTTTCTGAAGACTGAGATGAATATGGATGTTCTCAAAGATCAGAGATATTGGACTGAGCAATTCCGAACCTGATGCTGGTCAGAATCAGGGCTGATCTTCAGGGCTGGAAGGACTGGGGAGAGCAGGCCAAAACCTCAGAGTATAAAGTCCTGAGCAGGAGACGTAAAGCCATGGTAAACATGGTAAGTTAAGGAGAGAAGGGCAGATGATGCCAACAGTGTGCAGACACTGTACCTCATAAGCACACAGGAGGAGGCTGTACCACAGGTGAACAGTATCCAGTGTCTGAAGGACCAGCTATTGGTCCATAGATTCACAGAATCACTTAACTACAGGATGGTAACAGCAGGTTTTCATATTGAATATTCATTCTTGGTTATTAAAAACAAAAAGGACATTATTCTTTCTAGTAGGGATTTTAATGTTTCTGGGATGAAACAACATACCAAAACAAAACTGGAGATAGGAATCTGTTGAAAATCTGCTGTATAACTAGTTCTCTGAGTAAATAAAGCAGAATGATGGAAAGTTAACATTGAAAACCATCTTGAAGATCATTCAGTTAGTATTTCCCCAAATTGACTGATTAAAATAATCAACAGGTTAAAATCATAGATTGTAAACTTCCACTGAAGAATAACTAAGACATAATTCCCAGAGTAGGGGCCTAGATATTTTTATTAACAAGAGCACTAGATGGATCTTATGACTGGATGAAATTGGTAACACTGCAGAGTTAGTTCAATCTTTGCCAATTGTTTGAATCTCTTTAAGTTCTTACTCCTCAAACAGCAGCCCTTAAACCACCGATAACAACACCACCTGGGAATGTTAGAACTGTGGAACCTCATACCGCATCTCGGACTTATGGCATTCAAATCTCTAGTGTAGCAAGATCCCAGGTGATTCTTATGCATGTTAAATTTTGAGAAGCACCAGCCTAAGACATCTTCACCTATTCGTGCACACAGTCAGTAACAAAGAAATCTCCCCCAGGAAAACGTTTCTATTTTTTTGGTATCTCTGATTATTTAGAATAGAGGAGCATCTACCTTCTCTGATGTGCTGGCATTTTTTTTTTTTAGAATTGAGCCACTGATTGCAACACAGACTAGTTACAGCTAACATTTCCAGGAGTCCTAATAATGGTTGGTATTAATGCCCTTCCACAATGCCAATCCTCAAAATCAAAAGGTGTTTTGTGTCTCTTCCTTTATTTTTTTTTAACTTGCAGTAAAAAGACAAATAATGTAAAATTTACCATCTTAACCATTTGAAAGTACATCTCAGTAGCATTACCGATACACACATTCTCATGCAACAGATCTACATAACTTTTTCATCTTGCAAACTGAAACTCTATCCCTACTGCACAATGATTTTTCTCTTTTTCCTCTTCCTCGCCTTTTGCTGTCTTTGAAAAAGGAGGCCACCATGTTGTGAAAGGGCCCTGAGAAGCTCATCTGGCAATGAATTGCAGCTGGCTTCCAGAGGAGCTAAGCATGACTGACACCTTGATTGCAGCCCTGTTTTGTGTCATGTGTCATTTTAAGCCACTAAGTTTGCATTAATTTGTTATGCAGCCATAAAAAAACAAATACATCTTTAGAGTGAGACTTAGAAACTGTGAGAATATCCTGTTCCCATCAACGTTTTAGCTAACAATTTTATTATCATCTTATTCTTTTTACATTATTGTTGAAAAAAGTAAATTATTCCATGTTGGTATAATAGTCACCTCCAAGATGGTAAATGAGGATTTTCCCCTTTATTGTTATTATTAGCTAATGAATTTTATTTATTAAATATATTGCAAATAATTATAGCCACTTTTTTGCTTCACATAGCTTTTGAAATATCATTTACTTAATATGTTTATTTTGACAAATAAAATTTGTTTATCTAAGTTGTAAATGAAGTAATGAGTCTTGTACTAATTGACCTTTAATAGAAGAGATAATGTGCATTTTATGTTATTTAGCAACCTCAGTATTCTGGGCTCTGATTTTGCAGGCCCTCTCCAAATGAGGGTGACTTCTAGCAGATTCAGATATAAATCTGACCTTTTTGCATTTGGGTTAATACAAATCTTAGTTTTTGAGAACCTTTGAGTAATTCCTATGAGATCACCTAGAGCCAATAGATCAGTATTTCTTTTTTTTTTTTTTTTTTGAGACAGAGTCTCGCTCTGTCGCCCAGGCTGGAGTGCAGTGGCCGGATCTCAGCTCACTGTAAGCTCTGCCTCCCGGGTTCACGCCATTCTCCTGCCTCAGCCTCCTGAGTAGCTGGGACTACAGGCGCCCGCCACCTCGCCCGGCTAGTTTTTTGTATTTTTTAGTAGTGACGGGGTTTCTCCGTGTTAGCCAGGATGGTCTCGATCTCCTGACCTCGTGATCCGCCCGTCTCGGCCTCCCAAAGTGCTGGGATTACAGGCTTGAGCCACCGGGCCCGGCCAGTATTTCTTTAAACAAGTATTTCTTGCAGCAAAGACGCTGCCATACGGTGTCAAAGGTGCTACCACTCCATTTTAAAACACACGGTAAGGCATTGGTAACTGGCTTCTTAGCACTAAACTTTCTGATGTTTTCTTCTCTTGCGAGAGCCTCATTCTGAGCTTTAGTCCTGATCTGAGTGGGAATGTTGGCTCCATGTTTTCTGTAGGGTTTTCCTTGGACTTCTTGAAATACAGGCCCCTGAAAATGCACTCTCCTCTGTTTTCTATGAAATTGATGAACTAGGAATCCTTGTGAATCCTACCCAAGTAACTTCTTCAGGCAGGAAAAGGCAGAAGCTCTGGACTTCCCTGGAAAGTACACAATTTGGCATTTGCTTGAGGACCATGAATCATTAATGGTCAAAATGCAATAGACAATTTTGCACCAAACACAATTAGTATGTATCTTGAGAACCAAGCCTACCCTATTGGTGAACCAAGAAAATGTTCAGAGTCGCAGGGACAGTAGAAACTAAACACTCTGAGAGTCCAGAAGAGAGATGGCTGTTCCAAAGGGATCTGGGAAATACTTATAGAAGAAAGAAAAACATATGCTATCATTGCAAAATGCATAGTCATTGAGAAAATGAAAAAGAAGGTTCCTGTGAAGTTCAAGAGATTTATACTTTTTTTTTTTTTTCCAGTGAAAAGAGACTTAGAGACCCAAACAACTCAGTAATGTTTCTGCTGTTGATTACTGCATCTAAGACAGGGTAAGTAGAAATAGTCCCGGGCTGTGACCTAGGGGGATATGAATTCCAGCTTTGAGTTCCTATCCCTAATTTTGTGTTCATCTCTTTAAAGAATACTGTTATTTTTTCTTCCACTATTTATTTTCATCACTACATGGAAATTATTTCGCTACATATATCAAAATGGTGAATCAAACACTTAGAATTTTCTGTAGAATAACTGAGTATTGGAACTAGAGGAGGTGTAATAAATCTATGAGTCAAGGACCTGGTTCCCATAGGTGTTTAATAGAAAATGGATGAAGCAGCCTGGGTTTATCTTATAGTGGGGACTTAAATTATATTACTTCCCTGCCTACATATACACATGGAAGAGTGTCCTTTATTTCCAGAAAGACATATGTTCTCTCTCACTTTTCTTGAAACATATGGTCACTCAGTCCTTCTTTGGTTTACTTTCTTTGAATAGAGTGCTGGGACAAGAGCCAAAACACTTTCCACTTAGCAGTATCACAAGAGAAACAAAATAAAGAATGCTGTATTAAATGATCACTGGCATGCATCCTCAGGGTCCAAAGACAATAGAGGCATGGGACTATGATAAACAGAACGTAGGAAAACTAAAAGGCGCAACCTCTTCTAAACTCAGCAAGCTGTTGCATAGAATTGTAAATCTCTTAAGATAAAGCTAGAACTCCAAAAATTAATGTGAAAATGCCAGATTTTAAAATGTTGGCCATTAATTTTAATTTTTAAAGACAATAGCTACTACTGTGCATACTAGATCCCATCCAAGGCCAATGCTATTCAGACTGGATCCTAACCAAGGGCAACTAGCTAGCAATTTGATTTTGTTTACAGATCATTTTCCCATTTCTGAAATTTAAATCTGCTAAATCTAGTTAACTATAAAACCTAGAACAGAGCTTTCTTTTCCAAACCCTCAGAGTAGGGAAACATACAAGAAATTCTCCTTCAAAAGAGACAATGTAAAATGTGTTCCCCATGAAGTCTAAATCTTACCATATGACTTGTTTTTCTATTTCTTTTGTTCTGAGAGAGAATCTGGTTGATCATGGAGCAAAGCTTTTATTCCATTTTTGAACTTTAATGCTGGTTAAAAAATAATAATGCATCTTTAAGGCATGGATTATGGTGGTAAACATTTAAAGTCTCATAAATCCACCATGAGCAGAGATTCCAAAGTCAATGAACATGGATAGCAAAACTGAAATGTTTGCAATTTCCCTTTGGGAAAATGATCAAAGAGGACAGTTCTCTCCCTAATCCTTCTTTCCCTTTTGCCTTAGTTCAGAATTCCTCATTTTTCTAAATAGAAGCAGTTATGGATATTTATAAGGGGGCTGTTAGTCTTCTTAAAATTCTCCCCAAACTAAGGATTTTTCGTGATGAGACATACCAGGTGAGAGGTCTCACATAAGCTCCACAGGAAAGACTGACGATCATAGACTGTTTCCCTTACATTTCTCATCTAGCTCAAAGGATACATCAACTTTTCTGCTTCTTTCCAACATACTAATCAGTAAATGATTCATAGCTTACTTTCATTCAGGTCTTGGCTTAAATTTTTTAAAAATATATATATACATACACAAATAATATAAATATATATTTATATAAATATATGTAATACTTAATATTATATATAGCTATTTTTCTAATATATAGACAAGTCAGTGTGTCTATTTAATATGTTCGGTTTTTATTAAACCAGTAAATATTTCTCAAGTACGATTGTGTGTTGTGGTGGGTGTGGGGAACACATAAGCATGGAATATTTCTTATTTAGTTAAACATGGCACCATACAAACTTAGAATCTCTCTGGGAACTGAAATAATTAGAAAATACAACAGAAGAGAATGTAATTATATAAGGTGACTTTTGAGGCATTTATGTAACTTCTGTAAACCATCTTTTTAGAAGAGCTGTCCCACCACACCCCATGACTACTCTGTCTACCAAAAGGGATGAACAGAGGCAGCCATGTATATGGGCCACAAGTGGATAACCAGCCCAAGATGAGCCAGTTAGATTTTCTCTCCTTGAGATTTGGAAGTATGCTTGCTTCAACAGTGGTTATATATACTTGGGAGTCATAGAGCACTATCCTTCAGCATGGGCATGAAGAAGAGAGGAGAATAGAGCAGATGAAAAAACAGAAGTGGAGTGCTTTTGGAATTGTTTCTGAAATCTTTTCCATTCTGGTTTTAGTGTTTTGCCAAGCCTCACAGAATTCCTTGTCCTTGGTCTTTGTGAGACAGTTACTTTATCTTAAACGCATAAACACAAATACATACCTCTTTATTTGCTTAAACTTCTTTGAAATAAGTTCTTTGCTTGCCACCAAAAAGAAGTGAGGCAGGAATTACATGACACACTTTATTTTTCAGACCATGAAGACTATAGAATGTGGTTGTAGGTGTTCATAAATAAAGACTGGATTTGAGAGTCTTCAGGACCTGGGCCTTCAAAAAAAAAAAAAAAAAATATGAGTGTGTTGCAAAGAAGTGAAAATAAGCCAGGGAAGAAAGTGGCATCAACTCAACATTTGTATAGTGATTTGTGGCTTACAAAAAAACAGTTCTCATTCTATCTTCAATGGCTCAAAATAATTATTCCCATTCTATGGAGTAGAAAACTATGGCTCAACGATGTTAAGTGACTCTCCTTGCATCATAGCTGCCTCTTTGCAGGGTCCAGCACAAAGAGAAAAATCAACCTACAATAAGCAAATGTATAGCTTAATGTAGAATCATGGACTTTATTATTTCTTTGCAGGGGATTAGATGATGATGCTCAAGGATTTATTAGCTGGAGTCAGGTGGATGCAAGCAATGTACAAAATGGCAAAGGAAGATTTGTTTTAATCCCATAATACAGATCTATTTGTAAACTAATCAAATAACCAAGTAGTTGAAGTGGCAAATGTAGAGAATTGTGTTTTCAATTATTTGATGCAAGATCTTAGGTGCAGAAATCAAGTTTTATACTTATTTGCTTATTTTATAAAAAATAAGAAAATGTATTATTACAAGGCAGCATAGATAAGTGCTAAACAATGAAGCTGAAGACCACATTAAAAAAAAAAAACAAAAAAACCTTACTTCAGACAAAGATAGATCTTTCAGTACACACAACCGTAAGGGTAAATTTTTGTCTGCCCAGAAAACGTTTTCAAAATGGCATAAGCCTACCTATTTCACATGATTAGCGCTCTCCTTATGACCACCTGTAATGCAGACTTAGTGAGCAAGTGTTTGCACCTGTGCTGGAAACCCAACTGTTCACTTACCTTGTTTTCTATAAGAAACAAATAAACATCTGTGTGCATGACAGAATGCAGGGCCTTTTCTGGCTGTGTGGCTTTGGCTCTGGGCACCCACATGAGCTTTGTGGGAGCTTCTTTTTTGATGCCTGGACTCCCATGTGCTTCAACCAGACATTTACCCATTTATTTGAAACACGAGAGAAGAATATAGAATGTGTCTGGTTATGTTTGAACAATGCAGAGCATAAAGTGGGTACTTAGGTATTCAGTGAGAAAGAGTTTAATCCAAAAGGAGAAGGAAAAACAGAAGAGAGGAGAAAAGACAAAAATAAAAACAAAAACATAAAAGACACAATAAGGAATCAGTGAGGAAATATTATAAGATTTATATTGTCTTGCAAATAGTAAACATAAACTGAAAGCCCAGGAGTTAGTGATTACTACTCTCAAAATAAAATAAACAACCAAAAACCTAACCCCTTACTAGAAACTCAGTTTCTCTCTGTCTCTCTCTCTCTCTCTCTCTCCCTCCCTCCCTCCCTCAATCTGTGTGTGTGTGTGTGTGTGTGTGTGTGTGTGTGTGTGTTTGAAACAAAGTTAAGGCCATGGAGTTGCAGAGGCTTTGACTGTTGAAGATACATGGTAACATTAAGTAATAATGCTCAAAGATCTCATCATCCTGGCTAGATGTGGCTGAGAAATGAAACAAGGCTGAGAACGACAGAGAATCCAGAGTGAGGAAATCTCTACTTCCTGGACAAAGATAAGATTCCTGGACATGGTAGAGTCTGAATTGGAAACATTTTTCTATGAGGATATTTTTCTAAAACCAAACTCTACATATTTGAAATTAAGAGATGAATGAACATTAGAATATAAAATTAAATGAGATTAAAAGGAAATATGAAATAAAGGGTCACACAGGTCATATGATACAGTCTTAATACAAAACATCTCTCAGTCAAAATTATTTTGTTTTGTGGCTTGTGGTGCCTTGCACTGATGTCACAAATATCACAATCTGTAGTATATTTAGACAGAAAAGAAACTGATACATGTTGAAAGACCATGCTATGCCATGTACATTCCTATATTGTCTTTTTAAAGATACTCATAAAACAGGATACCTGGAATATTAGGCTTATTATTCCAGCTTTACAGAGAAGGCAATTGAGGTACAAGAAGTTAAGTAACTTTTTAGTTAGTAAGTTATGGTGCCAAGATTTGAATTCACATTCATCCATTTACATTTCTCTGCATGGTTCTGCCTATACATAAACATCTGGAAGAAGGCATTAGTATCTCTCTCAACTTAAATGACCTACTCTACTGAGTAAATGCTCAGTAAGTCTGATTAAATTGACCCCATGGTCAACACATAGCAATTAGGTGTTTCATTTTATAAGGTGAAGATGCAAATAGTAACCTTTAGAAGCTTTATTCGAATTGTAATACAGCAATGAACTTCAGACTATCCTCAGCTCATTTTATGGGCAGTCCCTAAAAGTTCACAAGAGAAATAATTATTCAGAACTTCTTAATCTTTATGTCAAGAATAGACTTGCCTTACAGATAGTAGAATGGGCAGCCTTGTCTGTTTCTTAGTCACTTTGATGAGTTCTGAAATGTCCACGTGTCTCAAATTCTATCCCTTCCTATTTGGCCCTAACACCAATAGCATGCTTAAAATTTCTACTAGTGGAGCTAATTTCTTGTGTAAAATTATAGTCTTTCAAATACTTCGGTTAAATCACTTATCTGCACTAGGGATAAATAAGAAATAAGCCTCCATTTTATAGTAACACACACACATCAAAAAATTAATTTACCCTTAAGAAGATAAAGGAAATTCTACATGCAGATTTGGAAGGGAGATGAGTTAAAGGGTTAGACACCAAAGGGTTAGGTAACCTTATAATCTTGCCTGAGGGTGGTTCTGAATTAGAAGCACATTTACCATGTGTGAATGATGTAACGAAGTAGAATGTAAATCAACGTGACTTTAATATAAATGGTGTTCTTTGCCTCCTATGTAATGCTGTCAAGAGTGCTAGACATGGCAACTCTCCAGGGCCTGCAGAACTCTCCAGAAGACTTGCAGGGTTTCTAAGTCATCTTTGGCATGGGAGTCCATGGGGAAATAAAGCTTTTGGTGGTAAATAAGGACACAGACCCTGAATGTTTCAGTGTTTAGCAAGTCTTAGTGACTGATGTCCCAGCCAAAGTCCTAAGCAAAAAAAAAAAAGTTTGGAAGTTGTGGGAGAGAGTAAAGGAAGAGATAGGATGTCCCTGGATTTTGAGAATGACACAATCTAATTATGGAGAGGGTGTGTGTGACAGAGAGAGAGAGAGAGAGGAAAAGGGGAAGAGAATAATGTGAATGAATGAATGAATGAATGAATGAATGAATGAATGAATGAAAAATATTGGAACATTTTTTAAGGTTACAAAGTTCTTTTATGGTTTTTCATCAAGTTTTCATAAAGACTGTAAGAGAGAAATATTATTGAAGCAGGAAACCAGGCCCATAGAAGGTAAATTTCCCCAAGAGAAACTAGAAAGGAATAGCCTGAAATAAACTTTCCCCTTCTAGGTTCCCCATCTCATGTCTTCAGGTAGATTGTGCTCTCTTGTGCAAAGAATACAGAATATAGGACATTCTACAATTTAGGTGCTACATTACATCTATATCTCACATGAGATATAGAAAAGTACTGGAGCAGTCAAGGATGGCTTCCTAGAAAAAGCTGGGTTTGAGGTGACCTGTGCAGAGAAAGTGGGGAGGGAAGTCGTTGAGAGTGGGGTTTTGAGATCTGACTTCCTGAGTTTGAACTTCATTACTGCCACTTTTCAGTGGCAGTGATGTGATCTTGACAAGTTAAGTCACTTGTAACATTTTACTACCTCAGGTGTCTCACCTGCAAAATGTGGATGACTCTTGTGAGCATTAATGGATTAAGATTTGTAAAGTGTTTAGAACGGTCCCTCCCAATTGCAAACTCTCAGTACTCTAAAGGGTGCATCAACTCTAGGGGGGAGGTGTTTGTTTATCCAGCCACCCAGTCTTTTAGAATTGATTGAAAAATTTCCATGAAGGCAGAAAGTCACTGTCCATGATACTTCAATGAATGACTCAATCTCTCAATCTAGGCTTTGCATACAAATCACAGAGCAATGCAGAGCTATGTTGTCACCACCTGAACTCACTGAGATCAATTTCAGCATCACTAAAAGTGAGACAGACACTATGTGCTGCCTGGTGGGATGCAATCTGAACAGCGCCACCTGTGAAATGTTCGTACCAAAATTATACAACCTGAATCTAATTTACAGTCTACAGTCCATGTAGAAACCACAAGAGATGGGGGACAAGTAAATAATTAGTCAAGTTAAGAATGGGGAACTTTCTATAAGACAACTAATCCAGTGTATACAACAAATAACAAATGTGAAAAAAGAGAAGAGAGGGTGTGTTTTAGATTAAAAGTGGCTGAAAAAGACTTAGATAAACAACCAAAGGTAATGATGGACCTTCTCCTTACACATCAATTAAATAAAATCACTTGTAAAAGACATTTTATAGACAACCGTTGACAATCATAGATATTAGATAATTTTAAAAAACACTGTTAATTGCTATTAGATTTGAAAATGGCCTTGTAGTTATGTAATAATACCTTTCTTTTTGAAAAAAGAAAGCTTTGAATGAAGGATGTTTTATTTTTTACTTTTTACTCAAGAAACTAATTTGACAAAAGTGAAACTGAATGATACAGGATTTCAGAGGATTTCAGAAGCAGTTGGGGCTATTTTAGAATTAAGCTTTCCCTGTCCTTTCCTCAAGATCCCAGCAAATGCCCACTAAGTATCCTGGGCCGTTGTAGGAGCCAGTATCTAATCTGTGACCTCATTTTATTTGAGAATCTTAAATGCTTTACCTGTACGGAAGAGCTTATCTCAATATAGGAGCCAGAATACAGATAAAGAATGTGAGAGAAAGACCAGAAGGTAACAGGAGGGATGAGAAGAATGAGTGGAGAAGTGGGGAGACAAAAAATAAATCAAGATAAATAGCATAAATGAATGTGGACAAAGATGGGAGGAAAGAGATAAATACAAGAAGACAAGACGAGGAGAAATTGAAGTTAAAATAAAAGTGAGGGCACAGAATCTGAGAGCTTCAGAATACTTCAGATTGCAACATTCTAACATTTACTCTTTGCTAGGGAAAGTAAGCAGAGTTTATCGAGAAGGGACAAATAACATATAGAGGACCATAAAAGCAGATTATGGACAAGAGGCATGCACCGCTGTAGCTATTTTATTTATTTAACACCCATAACAATACTATGAATATACTATGAAGTGTACATTATTATTTTCTGTTATTTAATTTTTCATTAATTAAAATAGTTTATGTTGATGTAAAAGTAACACATTTGCATAAGGTGGAAAACGCAAACACAACAAAAAGGTTTTCTTTGAAAAGCATGCTGCTCTCCCATCCTATCCCCATCCTCTAGTCTCCCAGTTTCACCAACCAGAGGTCACTGCTGTTTCCATTTTCTTGCCATCAATATGCATGATTTCTTTAACAGAAATGGTAGTATGGCATACAAATTGTTCCAAATTTTGCCTTGAAGCAACACCACCAAGAATAACCCATAAACATGTACGACTAGTATATATCTATAATAAATTAAAAATTTAAACACATCCATACCATTTGACCCCACAATTCCTCCTCTAGATTTCTATTCCTAAGTAATATTCTCACAAAATAAATACAAATACACAGAAAAATCACTGAAATTTTTATAGTCAATCACTGAAAGTAATCTAAATGTCTTTCAGTAGGACACTAGATCAATCAACTATGCTACATCCATCCAATGGAATGCTTCCTAACTGTTAGAAAGAGTAAGGCATACCTCATTCTGATCTAACAGATCGGAAATGTTTTATTCTTGCAATCAGAAAACTAAAGCATAGGGTATTTAAATAACTTGCCTAAGGTCATACAGCTAGTTAGTGGAGGTTTAGGATTCAAACCCGGGTAGTCTGCCTCCAGAAGCTGCATTCTGATCTATTGTACCACCACTGCCATAGGGTCTCTAGGAAAAAGTACTAGCCTATAATTAGACTATGTAATATGCTGTGATTTAAATGTTGCATGTTTAAATTTGCATTTATAACTAGACTTCTCACTATCCTTGCTTTCATGGGCAAATTGTATGCTATTTCAACCTACCTAGGACAAGGCAGAACATGGGTATATAATGCGATCTTAATGGATAACCCAAGTCCCGTTCCTTCAGCAGCCCAAGAGGAGAAACGACTACCACATACATAGAACTATGGAATGCTACAGCTAAAATGGATTCAGATAATACTTAGTCCAACTTACTATTTTGTCAAATGAGGAAACTAAGTATGAGGTACTAAAGCGATTTACTCAAGTCTGCATGGCAACTAATCATACAGATTGGATGATAGTCCATGTTTTCTGACTTTGAATGCAAAGACTTTCCCCATAGAGCAGAGTTGGGTATTGTGTTAGTCTCTTTTCACACTGCTATAAAGAACAATCTGAGACTGGATACTTTATAAAGGAAAGAGGTTTAAGTGATTCACAGTTCCACATGGCTGGGGAGGTCTCAGTAAACTTACAATCATGGCAGAAGGTGAAGTAGAAGCAAGGCACGTCTTACATGGAGGCAGAAGAAAGAAAGTGTAGGACAAACCACCTCTTTTAAACCATCAGGTCTCATGAGGACTCACTCACTATCATAGAGCAGCATGGGGGAAACTGCTCCCATGATTCAGTAGCTTCCCACCAGGTCCCTCCCTCAGCACATGGGGATTATAATTTGAGATGAATTTTGGATGGGGAAACAACTCCAAACCAAAACAGGTACCTTAGCTATACCCTAAGCATTACTCTTAACAAGCACCACACAATCCAGTCATTCCACTTCTGGGTATGTACCCAAAAGAACTGAAAGAAGGGCCTTGAGGAAATATTTGTACACCATGTTCATAGCAGCATTATTCACAGTAGCCAAAAGGTAGAATCAACCCATGTATCCATCAATGGACAAAATGTTTTATGTCCATACAATGAAATATCATCAAGCCTTAAAATGTAGAGAAACTCTGACACATGCTGCAACCTGAATGAGCCTTGAGGACAGTCAGCTAAGTAAGAGAAGCCCATCGTAAAAGAGAAAATATTGTGATTCCACTTACATGAGGTACCTAGAATAGTCAAATTTATAGGGACAGAAAGTGGACTAGTGATTGCCAGGGATGTGGGAAAATGGTGCATGGAGAGTGCTTGTTTAATGGGTGTAGCATTTCAGTTTTAAAGATGAAAAGAGTTCTGGTGGATGGATGCTTGTGACAGTAACATAGCAATGTGAATATACTTAATGCCACTGAACAGTACATTTAAAAATGACTAACAAGACAAATTTTATGTTACGTATATTTTGCCACAATCAAAAAATAGATAAATAAATACAGCCTAGGAACAACAATAAAAAAGAAGTAAAGGCACTTTGGTACATTTCAAAAGTCAAGGCAGATTCAACCTCAAGAATTTCAGCTTTGTCCTCATATCTTACCTTGATTGCATTCAGTTGCGTTACAGAAACAAATATTCTGTGTTGATAGAACTATAAAACATAATTCAATATCTGTATACTGCATCCATCATCGGTCATTTCTATTATGAAAGGTACAATATTTCTTTAAAAAATATTTACAGGCCTTTGCAAGCATTGTTTCTTCTAGCCAGAAATCACTTGCTTCTCTTCTGACGTGTGCCCACGGGCATATGAAGGGCACACACAAGCATATACACAATACCATATTGCCTCTTTTCAAAGCTCCTATTTATCCCTCAAAACCCTGCTCAGAATCTTCCAAATATTTTTGGGGAAGCCAGAGACCTTCGTGGTTACTCGCCTGAGATAAAGACAATTTCAACTTTCCCTGTGTCATTAATATTGCTCTTATCTCGGTGTATTTTCATTTATTTATTGGGATATTTGCTTCAATAATTACACTGTGAACTTTTTCAGACTAGGTGCCCTTTCGTCTATATATTTCTAACATTTAGAACATTATACCTCATAGAAAATTCCTTAGCAAATTAATTAAGTGAATAATTGAAAGAAAAATTTCTGAGACTGTGTATTGCACATCTCTTTCGTGTCTGGCTCTCACACCCCTTCAAAAGCTTCTGCCCCCTGAATCAACCCATCAGGGTCAGTTAAAATTGTCTGTGACATCTAATCAACCAAATGTCTTGTTCTGTGTTCACACAGCGCTGCTTTCAAATATGTAAAAATGTCACGAAAGACAGCCCGCCCTTCTGGAAGAGGATGATTAAATGCATAATTAAAAATTGATGCAATTTTCTCCGATGCAACATTATTTTGCTGTTTATCTTCCTGTAGCATATAAATGGAGATGAACACAGAAAATGAATTGAGTTCCCAGTTCTCGACACCCTCTGCCCTCTTCTCTGCCCTGGAGGGAGCAGAAACCTTGGTATCATTCTCCCCATGTTTGGAAAGAACCATGCAGTTACTGGCTTGCAGAATCTCTCCTCAAATAAAACCACTATTCTGTACACATTTCATGGGGTATGAGGTTTCTAGACACATATTGTGCTATTTGCAAGCCATACAGAGATGGACAAGCTTCATGATAGATACGGCAGAAAGACACAGGTTTTTTATTCCGATGCCCCTAATTTTTTGCCTCATGTGTGTTTTATACTTTGAAATTTGTAAATCAAAGGTGAAGAAACCTAATCTTATAAACTAGAGTAAAGGAAGAATTGTTTGGACATAAATTTTGTTTTTGTTTTGCTAAGTGACACTCCTTCTACAACCACCCATGATTTCTTCCTCAATTTCAGGCTTTTACCTGTCAGTTTCTCTTAAAGGAGATAATATATAATTTTTGCTCTTGGAAAACTATAGGCTGGGTAATGGGGAGGCCGAGGTATTGAAAACAATAATTATGACAAAATAAATTATTATAAAGGAAAAGTAATATTGGTATTAATTAGTAAAGATTTGATCCTTATCCGTAGTCTTCTGCCAGTGAGTGGTTTATTCATTGTCATGATGGGGCTTCTTTCTTTTCCTCCCTTCCTCCCTTCTTCCCTCCCTTCCCCCTTCCCTCCCTTCCTCCCTTCCCTCCCCTCCCCTTCTCCCTCCCTCCCTTCCTTCCTTCCTACCTTCCTTCCTTCCTTCCTTCTTAAGATACAAGCTATCGACTAATTAATCTTGTGTTGCTTTTAAAAGAAATTAAATTAAGTACCTAAAATGATAGAAGATAAAGTAGAAGTTACATCTTAAGATTAACTTCTAAATCCAAAACTTGTGACATTTTGTATGGCCACAGGAAGTGCATATAATGCCTTCAAGCATTACTTTCTTCCTCTGTCAACTGTGTTTAATAATACCTGCCTTGCACACATTTTGAGTTTTGGTGAGAATTTTAGTCTGTGAGAGACAGATCCAAGGAAGCTATGATGGCATGGCAGTAATTAGAGAAAGGGATTCCTCTTGTGTAGGCTGGGGTCTCAAGACATGCTTCATGGGGAGGCCAGCAGGGGATTTAGGCTTTCTTAGTGGGTTAAGTTTAACAGACGGTGAGGAGGAGATGGAGCATATTTCACAGGCCAGGAGAGTAACTTAGAATACAACTGAAAATAGACAACCTATGAGTATGTTTGGGAAAGAGTGAGTTTTAAAAAATTAAGAAAGCAATACGATATAATATTTACAGCAGTACGATATAGTATTTGCATTTAAGTTTTTCTTCTCATGCAGTAAAAAGAACAAGAAATAACTCACCATAGCTGATATGAATGACTATTGGGCAGCCCTGTTATTGGTTCAACATATAAGGGCTGGGAGGGAAGAGGCTGGAGGGTGGAATAAATGCAATTAAACTGTCAATAGAGCTCTGCTTACATTTGGCCTTTCAATACATCCTTTCCTGTGCCGCCTCTCTCGGCAGCATTGATTGGGTATTGTTAACCTTTATCTATCTCTTGTTTACGTTTCTCTATTAGGGGCAAACATCAATACAAAGCTTTTAGAAAGGACAGAGGCAACCAACAAAGAGACATTGGGAAAAGGTCAAAAATTTTTGAGATGAGGTGTGCTGTTGTCGGCTAGGACTGGGGAAACACTCTGGCTGAGACAGCAAGGTCAAACCTCAGAGGCTGGCATCCCTGGCTCCTGCCTTTGGGGAAGAAGAAATACAGGCAGTAATTAGCAGCACCTCTTCTGTCAGGGAAGCCAGAAGCAACATCCAGCCTAAAGGAGAGGGAAGCGAAGAGGCTTCCTTGGGGTGTATGTGTGGATGTGAAGGCAGGGAGAGGCACAAAACACATCACCAGATAGGCAATCTGTACTGGGAGGAGGAAGGGAACAGTGACTCCCATTGTCTGCCATGTTACCTGGGATGTGCTTTCTCCTCACCCCTGCTCTGCTCTGCAGGGCCAGAGTACAAGTTTTCATTTCAGATGGGGGGAAACTGAAGCCTTGAGAGGTTAAGCCACTTGCACAAGGCCCCACAGTGGCAAAGCTACTTTTGGGTGTCTCAGTTTTGCAAGTTCATATCTGCATCTGAGAAACATAAGAAATCCCTTTCCTTTGCAAAATCTGGTATGTGCCATGAATCCCCAGATGTTGTAAGAATTCGGCAGGTTTTTAAAATATTGTATATTACAAAAATAAAATGTGTATTTTTAAATACTAAATTATAACATAGTAATAATCATTATACTGAATGTGCTGCCTTCCTTCCCTCCTCCCATCCCTCCTGTATTCAGGTTCACTATTCTGTAGTCCTATTATGCAAAGCAGATGTGCCCCGGCCATATCTTAGCTGCGAGGTGCAGTTAACCTCCCCAGGTTTCAGTTTCTGATTGCTAATACTAATACTACTCTAATACTAGTACTTAGAAGGTCATTCTCTTAGATTTTAGTGAATCATGGACTCATTCCCATTTCTATCTCACTCTAGACCCCACAGCCTTAATTATTTTGCTAAAGCACCTGCAAGTTTGGGCTATGATATTGATGCTTTCCAGCATAAGATGCAAAAATAAAGAAGCATTGGGAGATCAGGTTTGTAATGGTGGTCAACTTTTATCTTCTCCACTGAGACCAGAAAAGAAGAAACAGGTTTCACAACCACTAAAGGACTGTGGACAGACCCACGTATGGCTCTGCTGCCTGAGCATTGCCTGGCACAAAGTAGGAACAAAACTTGTGACAGCTCTTTAAAGGAGCTGGAAAGCATCTTAGAGACCATGTAGCACCTTATACCCACCCCATGACCCCCCTGTTGAAGGTGGAGAGCCTGAAGCCCAGAGCCATGACCTGGAATGCCAAGGTCAGCTAGCTGAATACTGACAGAGGAGGGAAGGTTCTTATGCCTCTGTTCATGACTCTTGCTAATGCACTACTTCTTTCAAACGGAGTATATAATATGTTTTGTGTGGAATTATACTTCAAAACTAAAGCGTAACCTACCAAACAAAGGAAATACAAAAGATACAGAAAGCGCACCTAATTGTGAGCTGGGATAACGGTTCTTGTCCTGGGTTCATCAGCCAGTTTGGTATAAGAAAGCCACTCTGATCCTCATTTTCCTTACTTATGTAATGGAAGCATGACTTTCTCCTCCCTGCCACATTATTTTGTTTTTAAATAATCAAATGTAATGAAAACATGTTTTAAAAAGAAAATGCTGTATGCAAATGTTCAAGGCATTAACAAAGGGCTGCTCTGTCGCTGATAGAGGGATGACCTTAGACAAATCACTTTACCAGCTGCCACACTAGAAGATTTTAAAATTCTCTTCTCCTCATTCGACATGGTTGTGACTGCTGGATACCATAGAAAGATCCAGCTTCTAAATGCTCCCTGAGCCCTGAAAAGCCATTTTTATATACCCATCCTCAGTTAAGGTACTGTCACTGATGAAAATACAATGTCTCTAAATGTGTTTGTCATTAGCTATTTTGTGCTAATGTGACAATGAGATTGCCTTTTTCCCCCTACCTCGACAGCTAGCTGTCATTAGCTTTGTATTAAGAATAAGAAACATATTAGATCTGATGACTATGAGAAAGGGCAAGAAAGGGGAACAGAAATGGAGCTCTGTCTGAGAACTCTGGCACAGGCATATCAATGGAGTGTCCTGGGGCAACATTAGAAGAAAATATGTTAACATTTTTATTCAGATTATATTAAGGGCCGAAAACCCAACTGGTTCTTCTTCCATCTATCTGTCCATCCATGCACCCATCCATCTACCCATCCATCCATCCATCCACCCACCCACCCATTCCGTGGTTCTGAGTACTTATTAATTCCTATACTGGTCTCTGAGAGCCCAGCCTGCCCAGAAAATTTTTTACCTAATTTTTATAAAGGAGGAAACCAAGGCCCAGAGAATGTAACATCTATAATTATAGTGGCAAAATCAACCAGCCACCATGCATTGATCACTAAACCCCTTCCTTGCACATGTCAATGAAATGTCTAAAGTCACAAAGGCAGAAAGTCTAGATTTCAATTGATGGTGTACCAGAACTTAAACGTTTACTTGATCCTCTCATCCTCTACTGTGAGGAGGAGCGTGAAAGGGAACAGGTATGTGTGTAACTCATGGTGGGGAGGGTGAGGGTGGAGGCTGAACCAGAATGGGGAGTGTCCATCATTACTCTTTAGCCTTAAGGACAGTTGTAATGGAAAATATGTACATGGAGGACTAACCAGCAGGCAGCTTTTGTGTAGTGTCTTTTAAATATACAGCAGAGCAAGCCCACATTTTCAAAATGTCACAGATTCCCCAACCACCCTCATTCTGGCAAGAGGCTTGCTATTTTCCTTCATTTACAAAGTTGATTGACTGGCTGGGGCTGGTTCTCTGCTCCTGCATCTTCTCAGTTAAAGACACCATGGGAACTGTCCTTTAAAAATCCTTGAGACAACGATTAGAAGGAGTTGCAACATCTATCCTTTACACAGAAGACAATGACTCAATAAAGAGTTAAATAATGTTCACCTGTTCCATGTACTACCCTGGACTAGGTACAGAAGGCTCTATATTAATAAGGTTTTGCTGAGTTTAAGAGATTTTCCAGGACGTTTTAGGAACTGAATTTCTCTCTTGGCTATCAACAATCAAATAGGAGCACAAAGAACACAGAATTGCTCTAAGAGGATTTGTGAGTCTTGAGAGAAGGAAATCTGACCTCCCTCCTCTCCGGGCTCAGAGGAAGCCTCATCTTTGTAAATATCCCTGCCCTGATTGGTGTGAAGGAAGTGGGGTCATTAAGTCAGTTCCTGCAGATAGTGGCTGTTGATTGCCATACTGGCATTTAGGTGACTTACTGGCTGGGTTTCAACTGTGTGCTTGCTCCCCAAAGCCCACAATTCACCAAGGGTGCAATTTTATAAATAGCAAATAAATAAACACAAGAATTTAATCCAGGAGAATGAACAAGCAGAGTTCAAGCTTCAGTGCAGGTTGCAAGAAGCCATAGAAGAGGCTGCAGGTTTTCAGTGCTCTGACCCACCCTCATCATTACAGGGATACATAATGCTCAAGGCAGGGAAATGGGAGAAGCTCAGTTCCATCCCTCCCTCACGCCCCCTTCTAACTTCTCTATGATTTGATCTTGCTCAGCATTACGAATACCGCAAACAGCAAAGAAACAAGAACATGAGGCTTGTTTTGGCGCTCCTTGAGCCTGACAAAATCCCTTCATCTTGAATCCATCTAATAATTGTTATAAATCATGGGAGATAGGTCTGACGACTGGGGAATCAATTAAAGGTCAAGGCTGAGGTGTCTTCGTGAAATTATGGGAGACAAGCTCCTGCTACCCCTGCTTGCCTGACATGGTTAGGTAGAATGTTACCCTTAGCCCATACTTTCATCAAAAATAATGTAATGGACAACATCAAATACAATACAGAAGCCTATGATAAGGGGTCAGTGTACAAATTCATGAGGCAGAGGGCAAAAAAGATATCATTCTGACTTTTATAGTATCCATCTCTCTGAATTCACAAAGTCAGCTTCTAATCAACAGAGGCAAGCTAGCTCATGAGAGTAAAAGGCAATCACTAAGGGGCACACAGTCATTTTGTGAAGCCATTTAGAGGTAGGGTTGTGCCTCTTTGAGATGAAAGAAAGATACAAAGTTTGACAACGTGGTAAAAGAGAAAGGAACTGGCTGTTGAAAAGATAAGCAATGAATGAAGGCTGCCTACCTCCTGTTTCTCCTGATCCAACAAAAACATTGTGCCATGGGGGTTAATACTGGATTCCTCCCCGAATACAGAATCAGAAAACAAAAAGCTTCTGGAGCTAAGTTGATGTTTGCAAAAATCATGAATATAAACACAATCAGATTCATAATGCATTGACTATATATAGTGCTTTTATTTTGAGAAGCTACATAAAGTCACCCAGGGTATCTCCTTAATCCTTGCTTTTCTCTCTCTCTCTCTCTCTCTCTCTCTCTTTTAAATAAGGTGATTAGCAGAAATGAGGCAAAGTATTGAAGATCAAGCCAGTGGAAGTGTCTAGGGAATCAACACTGTTCCCACTTTCGTAACAAAAATAACTAGATGGAATTCCAGAAAAGTGACCATTCTGAGTCTTGCAACTTTACCTGTAATAGAGGAAACCCTGTATTGATGCCTCAAAAAAAAAAAAAAAAAAAAACATTTGTACACTTCCTTCTGTCCCATCATATTTTCTTTGAATTATAACAAAACAAATGGAATAAAATATTGTTTTATATACAATAAAATTCCAGCACTTTTAAAAAATAGATTATTACATGTATAAAGCATTTCTACAATAACCAATTGAAAATATTCCACAAGCTCCCTTTGCCTAGTAGGGAAATAACAAATATACATTCACCTTTTAAAGTTTTGGGGCTTTCGTTCCACCACTCCCTAAAATAAATTTTGTAACAACAATTTAAATAATTTGCACTGGTATATCCTAAGAGTTAAGATAAAAGGAAATTGGATTATTTAGGCTGAGGAAAGGAAAGGCCAGGAGAAAGCTTTATACTGTAGGTCATATGTGGAGAAATATCTTACAGCATTAATGGAAATCGGCAATCCTTCATCCTCACTGAGCAAGGCATGAGAAGATTCTCTAGCTGCTATATAAGGGATTCAAATGGCCATAAGCTTTGCCACTATGGTTATTAATATGAAGATTCCCATTTCTCTCTATTGTCTCTGCCACTTCGTAAGTCCAAGCCCCCATCATCTCTCTCCTGGATTGCATTCACCTGCCTACGAGCCCCCAGTTAGCCCTTCCTCTTTTCCAATGTATTCTCTAAACAGCAGTTGGAGTTGCCTTTTGAAAAGGCAAATATAGTCATTTCATTTCTTTCTCAAAAGCCTTCAAGCATCTGATTGTTTTCAGTGTTTGGGCCAAAATGTTAACTTGTAAATGGCCTGCAAGATCCGACTATGCCAACACCCTCTCCACCCATACCTAGTCCCCTTCTTTACCTTCTCAGTGCTCTAAACATATTGGTATTCTTCTAGATCCTCAAGGATGTCACCTGCCTTCCTTTTTCAAGTTCTTCGTATCTGCTGTACTCTCTTGATATAATGCTCTTCCATCTATTTCTCAGCTAACCCACTGTGACTCATCCTTCATATTTCAGATAGATGTAATATACCCATTATATGCTCCCAGGACATTCTGCCTTTATCTTGCGTGACATTTATCATACTTGGAATTACTCATTGAATACCTCTTATTTCACTGTATGGATTCTCCCTGAGGGCATATTTGCCTTATTTAGCTCTATGTTGCCTTAGGATCTGGTTGGTTCCCTATCTTAAGGTAAGATTCCAATAATTATTTATTGAATCAAGAGGTGATTCTAGTATGAGTTTATTAAATATTTGTGGAATAAGTGAATGGATTACAGTGAGATTGGCAGAGAATCACACACAAAAAAAGATCAGGTCAGTTGGATAGCTTACAAATATGTGAACTTGAGGTTGTTCCAGTCTGATTTGCAGAGCCATTTATTTCTATACAAAATTCTGTGTATGGGATTTGAATTAGACTGGTTAATGTACAGGATTAATAATCAGCAAGTGATTGTATAGTAAAACTAGATTAATTTCAGATTTGCTTGTTCAAAATGTATGATGATTCCTAACTTC
>NW_012117821.1:4451900-4481513 GCF_000951035.1 Colobus angolensis palliatus | reverse complement strand
GGAGTCTACAGAGACAGGGAGGTTTCCTTGAGCTGCTCTGAGCTCCACCCAGTTCGAGCTTCCCAGCGGCTTTGTTTACCTACTTAAGCTTCAGCAATGGCGGGCGCCCCTTCCCCAGCCTCGCTACTGCCTTGGGGTTAGATCGCAGACTGCTGTGCTAGCAATGAGGGAGGCTCCGTGGCCGTGGGACTCT
Source organism: Colobus angolensis palliatus (assembly GCF_000951035.1). Taxonomy (NCBI): domain Eukaryota; kingdom Metazoa; phylum Chordata; class Mammalia; order Primates; family Cercopithecidae; genus Colobus; species Colobus angolensis. The sequence goes on along the minus strand of NW_012117821.1, from coordinate 4,481,320 downwards.
CCCGGCCAGGTGTGGGTATAATCTCCTGGTGTGCCCATTTGCTTAAAGCGCAATATTGGGGTGGGAATTACCCGATTTTCCAGGTGTTGTGTGTCTCAGTTTGCCTGGCTAGGAAAAGGGATTCCCTTCCCCCTTGCGCTTCCCAGGTGAGGCAATGCCTCGCCCCGCTTCAGCTCTCGCTGGTCAGGCTGCAGCAGCTGACCAGTGCCGATTGTCCGGCACTCCCCAGTGAGATGTCCCCAGTACCTCAGTTGAAAATGCAGAAATCACCGGTCCTCTGTGTCGCTCGCGCTGGGAGTTGGAGAATGGAGCTGTTCCTATTCGGCCATCTTGCTCTGCCCCCCCAATTAAGGTTTTTAATATACCACCGGTGGGAATATAGATTGGTACTACCTTCTTGCAAAGTAGGTTGGGAATATCAGTAGCCTTAAAGAAGTGGAAACTCATATTGCTATTCTGAGAAAACCTTTTTAGATAAATATTATAATCAGAAATGATAAAGATGAAGATTTTCATATTAACACTTTAAATGCAGCCATTTTTACATGAGTAAAAATTCAAAATTACAGAAATGTCAAACAGTAGTAGGCTGAATAAATTATGCCACATCTACACTGTTAATGTCAATAAAATTATGTGTTTAAATAATTTTCAAAAATAGAGAACGCTTATGACACAAATATTAAGTGAAAAATAAAGGCAACATTATCCATCAAAAAGAACTTTCATCAAAAATATTTGGAAGGAAATATATCACCATGCCTATATCTGTGTGTGGAGAGTTTTACGAATGGTTTTGACTTCCTTACTTTAGATTTTTCATAATCTCATTTATCAACTCCCACACTAGTCCTAGTCTAACAACAAAAACGAAAACAACAAAACTAAGAAAACTTTAAGTGTGGATTCTTTTGAGCAAATAAAAACATACCACATGACCATTTTGGAAAACAAAGGAAGGAAAAAGTGGGACACTTAACTTCCTGCTTTTAAAACTTCAAGTACATTTATTTATTGAGCAGCTCCCATTGGAGAATGTTATGACCACCTTGCCCTGCATGTCTACACTGATGTCCCTCTGTGATGTGAGATAAGTAAACTGAGTGATGTCTATATCTGTTCCATCCAGCAATCCACACCTGTTATTGGCTCATTCAATAGGGAGGCATTCATGTGTAAGACATGCTCATAATTTACATTCTAACCTGAAATAGTGCCTTGACTCCAAATAATAAATTCTCCATGGTAGATGCTGAAGTCTTTAGAGCAGTCCTCGCATGGTGAGGTGGCACAGATTTATGATACACGGAGTTCTTTCTAGTGCTTCTCAAAGTCAGCAATTATTCATGTGCAACAATTCTCACCATTGCAAAGGGCACTTCTATGTCTGTTGTTTCTTCAAAGCAGTACATAGTAATTGCTATTAACCCATTTTACAGCTACGTTAAAAAGAGCTAATGTGACTTTACAATAGTCACAGGATAGGAAGAGGCAGAGTAAGATTCCAGCTCAGGACTTTCAATTGCAAATCCTGCTCAGTTATCAAGATGAGAAACATCTATTCTTCCAATATTTAAAACTATGGCTGTATTTAAGGATTAAAACTACAAAGGCATTTGCATTGGATCAACAGTCTGCTGTGCTCTGATTCCCACAAAGACCAGTATATGGATGATAATACATGCCATATGCCTGGCACTGTTAGAAAACCCACGATATCGAGGTCAGGAGAGCGAGACCATCCTGCCTACCATGGTGAAAACCTGTCTCTACTAAAAATACAAAAAATTAGCCAGGTGGCGTGGCGGGCACCTGGAGTCCCAGCTACTCTGGAGGCTGAGGCAGGAGAATGGCATGAACCTGGGAGGTGGAGCTTACAGTGAGCTGAGATTGTGCCAGTGCACTCCAGCCTGGGCGACAGAGTGAGACTGTCTCAAAAAGAAAAAAAAGAAAGAAAAAGAAAACCCATGATAGGTTTTAACTCACCTCATTCTGCCCACATCCTCCTGGCACATGATAGTTGCTCAAAACATGGGTACTGAACAGCGCTTTCAAGTAGGTTTTAACACTATCTTTCATTTAAAAATGAGGCAACTGAGGCACAGATCAGATTAAGTTGCTTTGTCAATGATATACATCAAATACACATGATTGATTTGGGGCTCACACGGAAGCCGTCCAGTCTGAGCATCTGTGCTTGTAAAATGTGTAGGATGAAGCAGTTTCACTAGATTTCCAGACAGGGCCACATGTCAGTATTGTTTGAAGAGCTTTTTCTTTCTGTATATTGGGGTCTGCTACAGAGGTTCTGATTAAATGGGTGTGGAGTGGGGTGTGATCATCTGTATGTTAACCAACACCTTCAAGTGGCTGGGAAGCAGTCTATAAATCTAATATTTGAAAACACAGTTTAAAAGTGTGGCTTGGGACCCAATTGCAGATCTGAGCCCCAGCCACCTACTTCGTGATGGAGAAAATTGCATAAACTTTCTAACTTTAAGTTACTCATCTGTAAAATGGTGATATTAACAAAAGCTCTCACAGTGAAGGTGTGAGGACTCAATGAAAAACCAGTTGCTTAGTACAGTACCTTGTAAGTAGTACTTACTCACTAAATTGTAATGAAAACAGTTATCTTTATTAAAATTATTTTATTGATAATGACTATTAATACTTTTTAAATTTAAGCTAAAATTAGTACCAAAATTACTGTTAATTTATCATATTGACTAATTATCCTTATTATTGTTGTTGTTTTTATCATTATAAAAGCCAGTTGTGTTCTCCAAGTCTGCTGCTGAGCAGGATTTGTACAGTAGTGAGCTGACCCAGCTTACCTCCGGGAAAGCAGCCCTGAAAACTCAGGCTGCAGCAGAAATAACAGAGAAGGCTCTCACTTGTTTACTTAAGCCCATGCAGCAGGCGGCCCACACAGCCTCAGCATTATCAATATGGATTTTGAAATCACCCACGGCTAATAGCCCAAATTAAGAGCCTCGGGGTGACTCCAGAGCAATTGAGAAAGAAAATCCATAACTTCACTATGGATGCCGGGGGCTGTTCAAGGAGAGAGGTCTATATTAATTAACAGCTGTGAATACTGTAAAAGCTGGTGCATTCGGGAGAGAGAGAGGGAGGCAGTTAAAATTAACCAAACACAAGAATCTCATAGGGCTCCCCAAGTCAGGAAGCAGAGACAGCTGCCCCTGGAAAGGGTGGGCTGGAGACTGCCCTGCCTCACAGGGGCATGGAGTCCGGCTCATGTTCCTACCCATCTAGTACCCCACTGCTCACAGCAGCCTCTAGGGCATGCCTGTCCTTCTGGCATTGGCTATCGACTTTAGGAACACTGAGGTTTAGGGTGTGCATAAAATCCTGTGGTCCTTTTGTTCTGCAGCAAAATCACTCAACTCCAGTGACCTCGTTTCTCAGAGTCCCTCCTGGATACTTTGCAAGGCAGGAGACTCAATATAAAGATGATTCCACTAATAAAGAGGGCTGGGGATGTGAAAACAACAATCATTATCCTGTAGCAGCCTCCCCCAGGTGCTTTGCACATAGGAAGGCTGATTCCTAAGAACACTTACAATCTCTGGGGAGAAAATAACAAACGCTGAGGAAAAACTGTGTGCCCAGAGCGCACGGTAATCAAGGCAGTAACACAAAAATAGCATGTTTTGAAGCCAAGTGCCTTGGGTTTGAGACCTGATGGTCATTTTCTACCTATATTTAGGTAAGTCACTTAACATTCCTCTATTTCCTATCTGTGATATGAGACTAAAGAGTCCTTAAAGTATCTTCCATATATTGCATGCTATTCACATTTTAGTCATGTTCTTTCTTTATACACTTTTTCCTAGGTGATCTCATCCATTAATGTGGCTTTAAGTACCATGAATATGCTAAAGACTACACATTTTAATCTCCAGCCAGGACCTCTGTCCTGAAACCCAGACTATGTGAAAACCCGCCAACTCACTGCCTTTTCAATATCTATTGGGCACCTCAAACCTAACATGCCCAAAAATGATTTCCTCTGAGGCAAATGCACCTGACAGCAATAACTTCAGCATACTCTTGGAGTGACCCTATGTGGCAGGTGCACCTGAATGTGTGTTCCTAGCTAGGGAATCTGGGAGTGGCCAACTTGGAGATTCGTTCCTTATCTATGATAAGCATCTGGGCCCCATGTCTGTCCCATGGAACACAGGCCATAGAGGGGATGGAGGCCCAGAGTTTGGGGTTAAAGGAAGGTTGCCAGGTGGAGGTCGTTAGTGGGAGGGTGTTAAGTGAAAATGCTCTATAAACTGCATGCTAGTTGCAGGTGGTTGTGGTTTCCTGCTCAGCCTGTTGCCACTGGGCGGAGTGGTTATGTTACCCATCCCACCACCACTGGACTGCGTGTAAGGTACCTCTTTTGTCCAGCCTGCCACCACTGGACTCTCTGTCTTGTATGTAAGTCCTAGTAAAACGCTTTGCCTTGTTTGCTGGCTCTGGGTCTCTTCATCAGCCTCTTGAAGCTGGTACCTTCCCTATTGTGGTTAATAGGGATTTGGCACCATAGCTCCTGGCATTCCATTTCCAAACCTACTGGTCCAATAACCATCCTGGTCACAGGTGATGGCTCAGGCCAAAAATCTTGGAGTCATCTTTGTTCTTGCACTCTTCAGTACCAGTCTGTCAGCAAATCCTATTGGCTCCATCTTCAAGTATACACACAGCTGACCTCTTTTCAGCATGTCCAACACCAACATTCTGGACCAAGCCTGCATCATTTCTTACATGGATCCTATCTAGCATTTCTTAAGAGGATACCCCAATTTTGCCTTTCCTCCCTCCCAGCTCAGTTTGGTCTATTTCCAGCACAGCAGCCAGAATGAGTCTGTTAAAACGTAAGTCAAATCACATGACTCCTCTTCTCAAAACTTTTCATGGTTTCCCTTCTCACTCACAGTACAAGACAGTCTTTACTTTGACCTACAAAACCTTAGTTGATTTTCCTGTTGCCCCTGCCATCACCTCTCTAGTTACATTCCTCCTCTTGTCCCGCCTGTTCACTCTGATCCAGCCACGCCGGCCGCCTTACTGTTCCCTGCACCTGACAAGCAAATTTCTGCCTCGGGGTATTTGCATTGCTGGACTGCTTCCTTGAACTTTTCTTCCTCGTGGAGCTCACCCTTTTTACTATTTTCAGGGGTTTCTGCTCATGTATATCATGTTTCCCCTGACCCTTCTGTTATAGTAGCAACTTGCCTTGCTCCTTTACACTGACCTGCTTGCTTTTCTCCATTAGTTATATTATGTATTTAATTATTATGTCACCTTTAAACTAGGATATGAAATCCATGAGAGCATTAACCCATCTGTTTTGTTCTCTGCTATATTCCCCAACACTTAGAACAGGGTCTGTTACTTAGAAGGAAGGTTATTTGTATTTCTTAAATCAATGAATGTGTGAATGAATGATTATCATCAGAACATGTGACTTGGCTCCCAAAATTTCCTCATAAGACAAAGTTTAGATTTACAATTTCTTATAATGCCCTCTTTTGAAATGCTGACCCATAGATAGATAGGTAGATAGACAGGTAGAATTACAAATCTAAATTTCATATTGAAAGAAATAATTAAAAATACACACACACACACACACACACGCATCTATCTAATCTATATATTTCCACTTAGATGCCTCAATAGCACCTTAATAAATAGAACCAAAACTGTATCCTTTCTAGAAAGGGAGTTGTACATGGTGGTTAAGATCCTGACTCTTAGTGCTTAAATAAGGTGCCAAATGTTGCACCGCCAGCCACACAAAATAGGTTCCATACCTGTAAAATGAGGCAGCAGTAGCATGCAGGGTAGACTACATAATTTGCAGAGCCTACTATAAAAGGAAATGCAAGGCCTCTTGTTCAAAAGAATAGGATAAAATACTATGAAAGGTACTAAGATACAGAACTTTTTCAGTGTTTTTTGGTTTCCATTTTTGCTGTTTAATGTCATACTCCTTCAGGTAAGGAAGTACACAGGCATACTCTCACAAGTGTGCAGGAGCCCCACCCTGCCACAGAAGGTAGCAGCAGGTCATCCAGCTGCCAGACCAAGGCACCATGCCCCAGCCTCGTCAGGGAAATCAGTTTCTAGTCCCAGGAATCCACTTCCCCACCTCATGGCTGACAGGTGATCCTCAAAGGTTTCAACCTCTGTGCCAGGATATGCTCAGTACCTGGATTGACAGGCTTGTCCCTGGCAAGTCACCCACCAAACACACTATCTATTGTGCTGCCAGACCAGGGCAGGAACGGCTGCCCCCTTGTGCCTGAACTCCGTGTTACACACTGCTGCGGAGGCCCCTGCTGGGAACAAAGGATGAATGTGGGATGCAGCCCTTTCCCAGCCCCAACACACAACACAGTTGGTCACTGCAGGAAAGGGAGCAGTGGTGAAGCTGGCAGTGATCATGAGGAAGTGATGGAGAGAGGGACTCCTGGTGGGGCCCCAGTTCCAGGGAGCTGGGAGCAGGCAGCCAGGAACCCATCCAGAGAGGGTAGGGGAGGTGAAATGTGTGTGGGCTGAGGCTGCAAGCCCTCTAGCACTCTCTCTTTTCCCATGCAGCTTGGCTTGTGAAAGATAGTCAACGATAAAAATTATTAGGAATTTCAAGACAGAGACCATAGAGCCTTAGAGCCCATGTCTGAGGCCCTCCGAGCACCAGCACTTTTCCACTAAGCTGTAGCATGCCCACCCATGAGTCCTGCCCTGAATAGCTGACATAGTGTAGAGGCCACAGCTAAGTAAGCTAATATACTTACAGGGCATGGGCTGCCGCCTAACAGTCTCTCAATTTGAGCTAGTTGCTGAGATTACCTTCAAATTGCCCCTACACTTGCTCTTCTACCAGTGTTGGAGTCTCAAAAGAAGGCATCATTTTAAAAGGTAAATCCAATCATGTTTTTCCTCTGCTTCGAATATTTAAGTTGCTTTACTTTGCGCTAAAAATGAAGTTCCAACTCTTCATGTGATCTGTAAGTCTCAGTGGCAATCTTTCCCTGGTTCCCCACCCCTCACCCTCACCCCATTCCCCTCTTGTCACTCATGCCCTGTAAACATGGCCACTCTGAACATGGGCGTCTTCCCAATAGAGGTCCTTGGCCAGATTAAGGGAAAGGAGGAGCTCCAGGCAGAGGGACCAGCCTGTGCGAAGCCTGAGTCTTTTTTAGGTTTGAAAATGTTAATGTTTCATAGAGGTTTATTTTGAGCTTTCTGACCAGTTAACTCCTATCCTGTGATGCACTCTCATAATACTCTGTATTCTTTCTTTAGAGAACTTATAACAATTCTAAATATAATAAGCTATTTTCAGGTGATTTAGTGTGTCTTTCTCTAACTTAACGATAAGCATCAAGCAGGCAGATTCGCTGTCTTGTTCACTGTTAAATTCCTGTGCCTAGTTGAGGGCCTGATGCATGGTAGAGTCTCAGTAAGGATTTATTGAATTAATTACATTCAGTGCCTAATTTGCATTAGAATATATTTGTGCATAATTAGTCGAGCTTAAGTGTTTGGGAAAGATTACTATTTAATATAGGCAAATCTTGCTTAAGTTTCAGAAGATGACTTGTCTTAGGTTTTTCTGTCTTCTTGCTTGTTTTCTGGACATTTCAAATTGTACCTATTTTGTGTTGAAAGCCATTTATTTCTTCAGCCATCATTTCCCAGTATCCTTTTCCTCTGTTCTTGTGTTATCACTCTTCAGCAAAAGATATGTACATATTCCCACTTGCCCAACCCAGCATTTGTTCTTGATTTCTTTCCCTGTCAGTGTCCAGTCACTGAGTCTCCTTATTTATTCAGTCCATAGTGTCTTTACATCACCATTTTCTGCACTTTTCCTATAAACTGTCTCATATTATTTAAAGGTGTAAGGGGTTCAGTGATGCAGCTTGCCGAAGAATCTCTGTAGAGGAAAATGGTCTTTTAAGTAAGGAAATATACTGGTTTGTTTAAATAACCTTGTCACATAAGCAGTGCTGTGCTTACCTGTAAGTTTCAGTTGTTTGTATTACATAGTTGACAATCACAAAATGAGTGCATAAAGCAGAGCCAGTGCACAGAGCCACTGAGTTTCGGGAGCATTTTGAGATGATCCCTAATTTATTTGTCATTGTCTACAGCCTAATAAGATCATGCTTCCTTTTCACCTTTCATTTTATCACTGTCTCTAATAAAGGGATACATTAATTTAATACATAAATACAGATATGGTTTTATCCTGTGGCTATGAATAGTGCTTTAAAGAATCAAAAACAATAAACCAGTGTAGTAATTTACCATAATTCTAACAAGGAAATATTACTTTGAATTAGTCACGGCAGTAATACATGGATAGGGAACTTTCAGTAAAACCTAAGAAGGCAGAGAGGAAACCCTATCTGAGGACATGCAAGGTTTCTGGCTACTAATCCAGACAGTTGGGAAGAATAAATGCAAGCTGGAGGGCTCGGGAAAAATCTGCCTTGGGAGAAGATGCCCTTGTTTTTTTCTGGAAAGCCCGCCAAGTTTAGGAGACTTGCCACGGTTTAATTAAAGTCTGCAGCTGATGTGAAAGCAAAGGAGCAAAAGAAATTAGGGCAGCAGAAAAACTAATGAAAGTCTAGAATCTCATTTTAAACTTTTCTGTCTGTTATGAAAGAAATATAACTTGTCAGATGTGCCCCTATTCACCATGACAAAGCCCTCAAGGAGGGAACATTCTGGACTGGGAGGAGAAAAGACCTGTAGTCAGGTCTCTTTTGACTGGACTGTTACTGCCTTTTTCAGTGAAAACTTTTGTTTGTTTTTAAACCAATTGGTAAAAGAGGGCAGCACAGATGGAACAGCTTCCAGCTGAACTACATGAAAGTTCACTGAAACTTTGAGGCCATGGACTATAAAGGAAAGAACAGACCTTGGCAACCAGAGTTGGATTCACATTTAGGCTTTACCACCTGTATTAATCAGTCTCCAGGGAAACAGAACCAACAGGCTGTGTCCAATTTGGATGCTGCTAAGTCCAAAATCCACAGGGCAAGCCAGCAGGCTGAAAATTCGAGTCAAGAGTCGCCTGTGGTAGTTTTGAGTCTGAATTCCACAGGGCAGGGCAGGCAGGCTGGAATCTCAGGAAGGCTTTTTATATTGCAGTCTACAGGCTGGATTTGTTCTTCAGAAAGCTTCATTCTTTGTTCTTGAGACCTTCAACTGATTGGATGAGGCCTATCCATATTTCAGAGGATAACCCGCTTTGCTCAAAGTCTACTAATTTAAATGTTAATCACAGACCAGGCCTGGTGGCTCACACCTGTAATCCCAGCACTTTGGGAAGCCAAGGCAGTTGGATCGCTTGAGGTCAGGAGTTCGAGACCAGCCTAACCAACATGGTGAAACGCTGTCTGTACTAAAAATACAAAAATTAGACAGGTGTAGTGGTGGGTGCTTGTAATCCCAGCTACTCAGGAGGCTGAGGCAGGAGAATCACTTGAACCCGGGGGTGGAGGTTGCAGTGAGCCGAGATCACAACACTATACTCCAGCCTGGGCAGCAGAGTGAGACTCCATTTCTAAATAAATAAATAAACATTAATCACAACTAAAACGAATACCTTCACAGCAATATCTCGTCTGGTGTTCAACCAAACAACTGAGCACCATAGCTAAGTTGACACATAAAATTATCTACTACTAATAATAGAGTAGTTAATATTTATATAGCACTCTGTATTTGCCAGGCACAAAGAACTCATTTAATTCTCACAACAACTCCATGAGGTTGGTATTATTCTCATTTCATGGATGAGAAAACTAAGACACAGGAAAGTTAAGTAACTTCCCAAGTTCACAGATAATAAGATAGAGATCTGGGATCGGAATCCACCTAGCCTAACTCCAGAGTGTGGGTTCTTACATATCACGATATGACAAATTTACGCAATTAACTTATCTGGGCCTTCATTCTTTTATGGGAAAACATATATAACAGCAAATAATGTATGTTTGAGAGGAGGATTAACTTAGAAAATGTATATAAGCATCCTAGCACACTACCTAATATAGAGCAGGAGATGAATAAATTTAGCTCTCTTCCCTTCCCTTCCCTTAAAATTGTGAGCATTTTATATCTTAATGTCTAGAAGTCCTTTCACTTTATAAACCTCATGAAAACTTTTAGCTGTTAATGATATTAAATATTATTTTTGTAAGTATTTGTTTAATATTAATTTCTCCAGATTGTCTCTAAAATTAATTTTGGCTAGAACTTGTATTATTACATGCTATTCCTCAGCACTAAGCTTGGCATGTAGTAAGGTATTTAATTCATTAAATGAATCAGTGAATAAAGTTAGAAATTGATTATTTTTATTCTCAGTTGGCAGGTGAGAAACTGAGGCACAGAATAATTAAATGACTTTCCTTAGGGGTATGCAATTTATGGTCAAGTGTGGAGTAACATATTTAGGCCTCCAGAATTTTCCAATTTAATTTTTTTAATTCAAGAAAGCAGTGTCAGATATCAGCAGAGGCATATACAACCTTAAAGTTCTATTGGTCTTCTCGCCCAATTGAAGTCTGAGAAAACTTCAATAAAATTCTGGTGTTGAGCAATACAAACCTCCATGCGTAGGTTCTATGAATGGGTCCGGATCAGTTTCTGAGAGCTGTTGACCTCAAGAACCTTCATTTGGAGTGGCCCTTTCAGATCAGGCAGATGAATAGCTCTGGAGATCAGTAATTAAGGGGTCAGTGATTCACACAAAGCAATTCCACATTTAGACACACATTAGGCTTTCTTCAAAAGGAAAAGGAAAAAAAAGACCCACTTCTTTTTCCAACTTTCATTTCTTCTGCTTTCTCACTTTCCTGGAAACTGATGAGAAGTACTTCTGTAATTTAAGCCTAATGACAATTAAAGTGCAAAGTCATTACCCACTTTTATTGAATTGTCTTCTGTTTTATAGACTAATTGAAGGAATGACACATTACCACAGAAATTTGTGTGCTCATCCCCAGCCAGCCGTTCCTCCTCCTGCCTTGGGTTTGCTGTCTTGGACTCAAAAATACAGTACAAGGGACCACTTCTAGCCTGGATACTTACATGCTGAGTGACCTTGGACAAATGACCAAACTTCTCTGTCTCACATTATCACATATAAAAAGTGGGCAATAATTTCTACACTGACTCCTTCATAGAGAAATCAGATTTTAATGAGGTGATTTACGTGAGAGTCATTTGGCTAAGACAAACATAGATAAAACAAGATAGTGTACCAACATAAACTGCCATTATTATTGCTACAGAATTTTTTAAAGGGAAAATACGTCTTGCTTGGTGTTGAGTTTCCTATACACATTAAATAAAAAGTCTAGATTTTAAGTACAAACAAATAGATAAGTAACTCATAATCTTTCAGAAATTACAGTAGTCCCCCTTTATCTGTGACAGATACATTTCAAGACCCCCCAGTGAATGCCTGAAACTGCAGACAGTACCACACCCTATATATGCTATGTTTTTTTACCATACATACATACCTATAATAAAGTCTAGATAATAAATTAGACACAGTAAGAAATTAGCAATAACTACTGATAAAATAGAACAACTATAACAATATGTCAGCATCATTAGTCTTGTGCTTTGAGGCTATTATTAGGTAAAATAAGGGTTACTTCAACACAAGCACTGCGATCCTGTACCTGCCAATCTGAAAACCAAGAGAGCTACTAAGGAACTAACGGGCAGTGGTTACAGCATGCATATGCTGGAAAAAGAGATGATTCACTTCTTGGGCAGGACATATATATATGTATATGTATGGATAAATATATACATTTATATATATAAAATATATATTAGGATAAATATATACATTTATATATATTCAAAAAATATATATATAAAGATAAATATATATCCTATTAGTTCTGTCCCTCTAGAGAACCCTGACTAATACAAACACCAAAGTTCCAATCAGTGACCTCTTAGCTCCACTTCTTGGTCCCTATAATGTATACCTGTATTACCATTTCCACTGCCACTACCTCATTTCAAAACAGTTGCTTTCCAAGAGGCCTTTCTGTTTCCTCACTGTCTTAGACTGATGTTTATAATGGCTTTCCATTGCCTGGGGAAAATTTCAAATCCCTTAGTTATTGCCTTAACTGAAATATAAGGCAATTATATCTTGATAAGGCAAATTCCTTAGCCCCCTATAATTTGCACTTATCAAGACATTATTGCCTTATATTTCAGTTTCTATAAAGAAACCTTCTACCCCAGAAAATTTGATAGTTTCACTATTCCTGGAAAATAACTTGTTCTGTTTTCAACTAGCTCATGTTAGTTCTATGGAATGCTGTGCTTTGCCGTTTCCCACATAAAATCTTTCCTCTTTCTTTCAGAACTTTAGTGTATCACCCTTCTGCAGAGCAACTTCTTATTGACTGAATTGTATTAACTAAAGCCACTATATTCATTCGTGTGTTTTAGATATCAGGCATCATGTTTCACACATCATTATATCTACTATGCTAGAAAAGTGACTGGCGTGTGCTAAATATTTAAGTAATAGCCATTGATAACACATTTTTCTCTATCTGTTCTAGAATCTCTTCATTTTAGACAACAAAATTAAGAAAATAGTTTGCTTTAAAGCACAGACAATGCAACCTAACCAATGTATGTTCATTTTTAAAAAATTGTAGTATAATTACATAGAGTAAAATTCACCCATTTTAAAAGTACAGTGCTTTGACAAATGCATATAATTTATATTGGTATATAAATATATATGTCAGAATTATATATATTTAACAAATGTATATAATGTCAGAATTATATACATTTAACAAATGTATGTAACAGTCACTATAATTGAGACAGAATATTTTCATTCTTCCTCCATGAACATCCCCTGGAAATTACTGATTTTTGTTTTTCTGAATAGCATGACATTGTATAGATATTCTCAGCATTTGAGTTCTTTCTATTTTTGGCTACTATAAATATAGGTGAAATGAATATTCCTGTACAGGTTTTTGTGTAGAAATATGTTTTTATCAGTTTTGGATAAATACCAGGAATGTAATTGCTAAGTCATATAGTATTTGTTTAACTTTCAACAAAAATAATTTACAAATACAAAATGGGGCAGGCATTTTCATAAAAAAAAATGGCAATATCTGAGAGTTCCAGTTGCTCCACTGCCTTGTCAACACTTCATGTTGTCAGTCTTTGTAACTTTAATCATTCCAGTGGGCATGAAGTAGAATCTCATAATTTTAATTTGTGTTTTCCTATTAATAAAGATGTTTAGCCTCTTTCTATGGGCTTATTTTTCCTCTGTATATCTTATTTAATTATTTAATTAAGCCTCTATTAACATCATTTGCTCATTTTTACATGACTTTTTGTCTTTTTATTATAAAATTTTAAGAATTCTTCATAAATTTTATGACTTTTTTTCTAATATTCAAAGTGTTTTTTTTCCAGAATGTTATTCCTGGTCTGTGCTTACCATTTTATTTTCTTAACATTTTCTTTTAACAAAAAAAAATAATGTTGATATAGTATAATTTATCAATTTTTTCTTTATGGTTGAGCTATCTGTATCCTATCTAAGAAGTTTTTATGAAAACCAAAGTTTCAAAGATTTCAAAGATTTCCTTCTATGATTTCTTCAAGATGTTTTACAGTTTTACCTATTATATATTATGCTACATTAAGGGTCAAAGTTTATTTGTTTGTTTGCATATATTCCAGCACAGTTTATTTTAAGCATTATATTTTACCATTGTATTATCTTGGTTTCTTTCTTTTTCTTTCTTTCTTTTTTTTTTTGAGACAGAGTCTCACTCTGTCACCCAGGCTGGAGTACAGTGGCACGATCTGAGCTCATTGCAACCTCTGCCTCCTGGGTTCAAGCAATTCTCCTTCTTCAACCTCTTGAGTAGCTGGGATTACAGGCGCACCACCACACCTGGCTACTTTTTGTATTTTTGGTGGAGACAGGGTTTCACCATGTTGGCCTGGCTGGTCTTGAACTCCTGACCTCAGGTGATCCACTCGCCTTGGCCTCCCAAAGTGCTGGGATAACAGGCCTGGGCCACTGCTCCCAGCCTATCTTAGTTTCTTTTTCAAAATTCAACTGACTATATGTATGTGTATTTGTGTTTATTTATGTACTCTTTGTTCTATTTCATTTATTCGTCTACCCTTATTCTCATCTCTCAATGTCTTGATTATTGTAAACATATATTCAACTTTGAAATTAGGTATTCAAATCCTTCAACTTTGTTTTTTTTCAAAAAGAAATTCTTTTCTTTGCATTTTTATATGTGATGTAGAAGCAGTTCATTAATTTTTTTTTTTTTTCTTTTTTTTAGACAGTCTGTCAACAGGCTGGAGTGCAGTGGCATGATCTTGGCTCACTGCAACCTCTGCCTCCTGGGTTTAAGTGATTCTCTTGCCTCAGCCTCCTGAGTAGCTGGGACTACAGGTGCACAGCACCACACTCAGCTAATTTTTGTGTTTTTAGTAGAGTCAGGGTTTCAACATGTTGGCCAGGATGGTCTTGACCTCTTGACCTGTGATCTGCCTGCCTCGGCCTCCCAAATTGCTGAGATTACAGGCATGAGCCATCATGCTAGGCCTCCACTGTGTTTTTGATTGGACTTTTAAAATGTTATATTTTTTCAAATGTATTTATTGTTAAATTGTCATATACAATTGTATGTATTTACATTCTTCAACGTGATGCTTTGAATACATTGTGGAATGGTTAAACCTAGCTAATTAACAAATGCATTACCTCACATAGTTATCATTTTTGTGGTGAGAACACTTAACTTTCACTCTGTTAGCATTTCTCAAGAATACAATATGTTATCATTAACTGTAGTCATCATACGGTATAATATATCTCTTAAACTTATTGAATATCTCTAACTGTAAAAATGTTTCCTTTAACCAACATTTTCCCATTCATCCCTGCCCTGCTAACTGCCTCAGCCTCTGATAACCACTATTCTATTCTCTACTTCTATCCGATCAACTTTTTTAGATTCCACACATAAATGGAATCGCTCAGTATTTGCTTTCTATGCCATAATGTTCTCCAGGTTTATCCAAGTTGTTCCAAATGATACAATTTCCTTATTTTTTTACGGCTGAACAGTACTACATTGTGTATATATATATATATATGCACACACATATTATATATATATGTTTCCTTTATCTATTCATTTGTTGATGAACACTAAGTTGATGCCTTTTTTTTTCTTTTGGCTATTGTGAATAGTGCTGCAATTAACCTGGGAGTACAGTACAGATCAGATAGCTTTTCAATGTACTGATTTCATTTCCTTTGGCTCTATACTCAGCAGTGGGTTTTCTGAGTCATATGGTAGTTCTATTTTTAATTTTTTGAGGAACCTCCATATTGTTATCTGTAGTGGCTGTTGTTAATTTACATTCCCAACAAGAGTATGCAAGAGCTCCCTTTTTTTCACGACCTTGCCAACACTTGTTATCTTTTGTCTTTTTAGTTATAGCCATTCTAACAGGTGTGAGGTCGTAGTTCATTATGATTTTGACTTGCATTTCCCTGATAATTAGTGATGGTGAACATTTTTTCATATACTTGTTGGCCATTTTTATATTTTCTTTTGAAAAAATGTCTATTTAGGTCTTTTGCCCATTTTTAATTAGGTTATTTGTTTTCCTGTTATTGAGTTGTTTGAGTTCCTTATATTTTAGATATTAACCCCTTAACAGATGTATAGTTTACAAATGCTTTGTCCTATTCTGTAGGTTGTCTCTTCACTTTGTTGATTGTTTCCTTTACTATGCAGAAACTTGTTAGTTTGATGTAGCCCCGTTTGTCTATTTTTGTTTTGGTTGCCTGACCTGTGCTTTTGAAGTCATATCCAGAAAATCATTGCTCAAAACAATGTCATGGAGCTTTCTCCTATGTTTTCTTTTAGTATAGAAACAATTTGGGGATAGTTGATTTTAACATTTAACAGCATCGAATCTTTTAAATTTTTCCTTTTTAAACATTGAGTCTTTGGATATACTCATTTAAGTATCTTAAAAAATACTCTCAAAGATGTTTTGTAGTTTCCATTGCACAAGTTTAACACATATTTTGTTAAATTTGTCCCTATGTATTTCTTGGTTTGTTATACTATTTTAAGTGGTATTATTTTTCTTTTATTTCAATTTGCTTTTGTTCATTGTTTATATATTGAAAAGCAGTTGATTTTTTGGTAATGCTTTATATTCTTTGATGCTTATTAACTCATGTATTATAGTATCTTTTTAATAGATTCCTTGAGAATTTTAATGTAACAATTAGGTTTAAACAGAGATTTACAACTTTCTTTTTAAATCTATATTTTTTCTATCTCTTTCTTGCCTTATTGTGATGGTTTTGACTTCTAGTACAATATTGAATAAAATGGTGAAAGTGGATATATTTGTCTTGTTTTAGTCTTAAGGGGAAAGCATTGAGCATTACATATAATGTACTTCTAGGTTTTTGTACAAGAGTATTAGATGTTACTTTTATCCCATTTTGCAGTAATATTTTTGCCCTCTGCATGGATATTACATTTTTAGTTACTTTTCCTATATTGAATGAAAAGATCATTTGGCTTTCCTATTTTAGTTTGTGTGTGTGTGTGTATATATGTGTGTGTGTGTATATATATATATATAGAGAGAGAGAGAGAGAGAGTGAGAGAGAGAGAGAGAGATTGTTTAATTTTAAATGTTGAAGCACTCTTATATTCCTAAAATAAACCCCACTTGGTCATGATGTGTTAATTCTTCCTATGCACTGGTAGATTCAACTTGCTGAAAGTTTTTCAGAGGTCTTTTACATCTGTGTTCTGATATTGCTTTGTAGGGGTGTATGTATGTGTTATGTTTTCATCTGGTTTTGCTATCAGGGTTTTGCTGGCCCCATAAAACAAACTGGGTATTTTTTCCTTCTTTTCAATTTCTTGAAATGATTTGAGTATAATTGGTGTAATTTCTTCCTTAATTATTTACCTTTTCTCTAGTGAAGCCATTTTGGCTTAAAATTTTCATTATGGTAGAAATTTTCACAGTATATCTCATTTATTTAAATATGTCTTAGACATAATACTATTTGTATTATCTGTTTTTTCTAGAGTTAGCTTTGTTGTTTCATGTGTTTAAAGAAATGTATCCTTTTATTCCCTAAATTGTTGAATTTATTGGCATAAAAGTTGTAATTTTTATTTTTAGAATTTGAAGTTAACCCTTTTTAAAATAAATGGTTTTCATTTATCTGGTAAATTTCCTTTTGTGTTCATTTGTGTTGTCTATCTCTTTCACTAGATCCTGCAATCATATTTATCATAATTTTAATCAGAACAATTTTAAAGTCCCTTTCTAATAGTTTCAAGTGCTAGATTATTTTTGGTTCTTGTTCTCTGTCAATTGTTTTATTTATTGCATTGTGACTTTTTTATGGGTGTGTGTATCTCTCTGTGTGCATATGTGTGTGTATTTGTAACATTTTATTGAAGGTCAAACATTATTTCTAAAAGGACAGAAAGGGCTGAGATAAATTTTATTTACATTCAGAATGTTTTTTCTTCTCTCAGCCTATTAGTATGGTGGTTCAGTCAACTCAGTTGGTGACTAAATTGTGTTTGGGTTTTGATGTTGCTATAGTTACTGTCAGTGCTCCCCAAGTTTCCAATTTCTCCTGTTGTGGACTGACATTACCTATCTCTTATTTTGAGGCCTAAAGTCCTAGATTTTTCTTAGTGTTCTTTCTTTACTCTCAGCTTTCAGAGACCCCGTGGTGAGTCTCTGTTTCTGAGCTCTCGCCACTCCCCCAGTGGCAAACTGCAGCTCATCGTTACTCAGTGAAAAGCTCCTAATCGGGGCAGGAAGTTTTCTTGGTTCCCTCCTTGGTTTTTCAACCTCTATATTAGGCAGGCAGGTCTATGTGCCTAAATCTCAGGAGTAAGACTTTTTCAATGTTATTGCCCCTTTCCTGGTGGCAGGAAACCTCCAGTTTCTCCTGATTTCAGGGCTTCAAGCACAGGTTGGGCTCTTTACGTTTTCCTTGATTGCAACTAAACTCTCCCATGTATTGTTGGAAGGATGAGTGGGAGGGACAAGGGTCTTGGCCTTCCTCGACGGTAGCAGACTTCTCCTTTGTCTCAGTGAATGATCCTGGGCATGAGTACGTTTTCTTCCCCTCTACAGCAGCTGAGAATTTATGCCTAGTGTCTATGTAGGGTGTTGGGGGCAAGTTTTTTATGCCTTCCCTAGTAGTGGTCAAATTTGCCTAGACTGAGGACACAAGAATTTCCTACCCTGCTCATTAGTGAATGGCTTTTTCCTTGTTTTAAAGTAGACTTACACAGCAGGGGTAGGTCTTTCTTCACTCCCAGTACCCATTGGTTTTCGCTTCTTATCTGTGTATCTGTGAAGGTCAGGACTAGATCATGTTTTGTTTCTGCCCCTAGCAGCAACTCAGCACTACCTTGTACTCATAGAAGTCCCAGCATGCAATGGGTTTCTCAAAGTACTGCTTATACCCACAAATCTTGTAAGAACCTACACAGTTATCCTACCAAGAGAGACTCCCTCAGGTCTCCCATGTCCTCAGTCTTTCACATGAACATGCAGCGGAAGTCTGTGTAAAAGAAATGGTGAGTGACTATAGACTCTTCTTGGGTGTGAAGTTCCAAGATTGTAGCCTGTCATACTAACATATAGGAGGCATACTCATTTCCTATTGCTGTTGCAGCAAATTTCCATAACACAGTGCTTTAAAATAACATAAATTTAATGTTGTACACCTCTAAAGATCAGAAGTCTCAAATAGGTCTCATTCCCCTAAAACCAAAATGTCATCAGGGCTGCATTCCTTCTGGAGACTCTAGGGGAGAATTTATTGTCTTGCCTTTTCTAGCTTCTAGAGACTATCCACACTCCTTGGCTCATGTTTGCTTCCTCCCTCTTCAAGTCCAGGAGGGTAGCATCTTCAAATATGTACCTCTTCTGCCTCCCTCTTCCAATTATGACCCCTGTGACTACACTGGGTCTACCAGATAATCCGAGAAAATCTCCTCACCTCCAGGTAAAATGATCAACAACCTTAACTGCATCTGCAACCATAATTCTTTGCCATGTAATCTAACATATTCACAGGCTATGGGGATTAAGACATAGACATACTCAGAGGAGGAAGTGAGGGTATTATCTAACTACCCACATTAGGTCTTTCAGATATCAATACAGTTTCTTTTGTTGCTTACCTTTATGACTTCCACATCTTCTTCTTCCGCTTTACCAAAGGTAAAATAACTCATCTGTCCTACATCTCCTCGCAGGATTTTGTCATCCTTTGGAATTCAACTCTGATGGGCTCAAAAATTATGTTTGCATATATCTACATTTTTCTTAGTTTTAGGGTGAGAGCAATGTTCTCTGCAGCTTACATAACCTAAGCAAATGCAGAACTCCTCTCAAAGCCTTTCCTATTAAAAAATATTCAAGTTGTAAACCACTAAATTCTGAAATGTTCCTATTATATAAACTCATGCCAAACCATGTAATTTAAGGATAATTGGTCAAAATAGAAGAAGAGTTTGTAAACATACAATATAAATTCACAACAAATTCCTCTGACACAAAGTGAACTCTATTTTAGGGATGCCTCTCTGCTTTTACATACTTCAGTCTAATTAAATCAAGTTTGGTGATACTTATGGGGAATGCACATATCCAGAAGTTTCTGAGACTCATGAAATCTTTATTCTAAACAATCTGCAAGCCTACCCTTTAGTTCTTACTACATGAAATCTTTTCCAGAAATTTCTCTCTTTTTTGTTTCAAATGTCCATTTACATGTGCCCTTTGAATTTGTGACACAGCGTTGTAAATATACATTTAGAAGCAATTTTATATCATCTTTACTTCTTTTGTCAAAAATATTTTTAGTAAAGCCTCCAGGTTTCTGCTCTACATGACAGATCCTAATGCAGTTAAATTGAGCTTGAATTTCTCCAAACATCTATCCTCTTCTCTGTTTCTGGTTCCATTTATTCTTGTTCTTCACCTAGTTTTTAATGCTCATACTGCAGGTGTCTAGTTGTATATCTTCAAGTGCTCATTTCATATTTTCTGTTGCTGCCCTTGCTCCAAACTCAACATCCCAAGACTTGATGATGTTCATATCTCAAGCTTTCCATAGGAAGATTTATGTTTGGTAAAGCAGAATTGATCAATTAATTTTTACTCATGTGGCTTAACTGTGTTTCCCAAAATGCATATGTTGAAGTCCTAATCCCAGTTCCTCAGAATGTGACTGGATTTGGAGAAAGAGTGTTTAAAGAGGTAATTAAGTTAAAATTAGGTTATTAGGATGAGCCCTAATTCAACATGACTGATGTCCTTAATTGTAAGAAGAGACGGAGAAGAAGGACAAAGGCATGCACAGAGGGAAGACCATATGAAGACACAGAGAGCAGAAAATGACCATCTAGAAGCCACGGAGAGCGGCCTCTGGAGAAATCTACCCTGTCAACATCTTGATCTCAGACTTCTAACCTCAATAATTGTGAGAAAATAGGTTTCTAATGTTTAGAAAAACCAGTCTGTGGTACCTTCTTATAACAGCCCTAGTAAACTAATATATCATCCTTTGAAATTATACACAGGTTTAGCTCCTCTTGGAAGCCTTCGCTGATCTACTGATGGCTCTTTATTCTGTGCATCCATAAATGCTGCAATAAATATATATGATTATTTCTCACATTTCATTGCCATTGTGTGCTTCTTTGTCCCATAAACTCTATCTTTGAATTTCCAGCATCTAATAGAGTACTTGGTATATAAAAAGCAGCTAAATACATGCATTGAATTAATGAACATCCTGTCTTCTACAATAGACTGTGACCCTTTGAACATATGATAAAAATCTTATTCACCTTTTTATTTGAGTGTACTTTAGACTCTAAGTGGTACTAATTAGTTACATTCCTCAATTCATGACACAGTGTTATTAATTGTCTCCACATGTGCTCTCTTATTTAATAATCCGTTCCCCATTAGTGCCCATTTTCCCTTCCATTTTACACTTTACCTCCGTAAATAACAACTCTAACATACTTAATGTGTACATTCATCTGTGTTTGTTCTTGCAAAATGTATACTTAAAAAATTTACATGTACTTTAATATAAATGTGATATTGTGTTATGAATCACAAATGTATCTGACTTTTTTTCTTTAGCAGTGCTTTTAAGGTCCATTTATATTGTTATCTGTACCTCTAACCAACTGTTTCTAACAGCTACATCTTTGCATTGTGTGTCTGTGTGTGTTTATCCTCAGCACCTAGATCAGTGCCTAAGGCAATGTAGGGTACTTAACTGTTGAAAAAAAATGTATAAAAGGTATCATATTCACCCAATTTTGCTGGTGATGTTGTCCTTGCAATTTCTACATTGAAATCTCCTTCATATCCATCCTCTTCTTTGCTGTCCTATTTCCACTGTCTTAGATTAGACCCTCTCATCTTCAAATGTGGTTGGTTAGAATATGTCACAAACCCCTTTCTTTCCTGCACTACAAGCCATTCATCACATCGGAGTCTCATTCATTTTATGAAAACTCCGTGGTCATCATTTCTCTTCCTCCCCTAAAAACTTCGTGAGACCACACTGACCTTAGACTAATATCCCTGAGACTGATTTGGAAGGTCTTTCATATCCGACCTTAGCTCATTTATTTTTCCCCTACTCTTCCCCAAAACAAGCTATTTCTATTCACCTTAAATACCCCATACTTCCTGACTCTGCTCCCTTTTTTGTTCTTTCTTTACTTGTCTAAATCCCTACAGTCTTTACAGAAACAACTCCTATAAAATGTCCCCATGAAGCTTTCTCTATGGCTGTGTGTTTTCTTCACTGACTTACAAGACTACAGAGGAGACCGTGTGGTGTAAGAGAGTCAGTAAGGCATTGCAGAAATCGTACTGCATTTGGAGACCTAGACTTGGAACACCAGTTTGGCATTTAATATCAGTGAGTCTGTGGGAAAATCACAAAGCTCCTTCAGCTTTCTTTTCCTTATCTGTAAAATAGGAATATTAATTATAACTTTATATAGAGTGTAGTGATTGAATGAGGCACTTTGCGTAAAACATCTGCCGCATAATAAGCATTCAATATGTAGCAGCTGCTATCATCATGGGTGCTGCCTCTATCGTTCATTTGGCATCTAGCATATGCCACCGTGTGTTACTATTTAACTACTTTATGGGTTTATATCCGTCTCCTGTAAAAGTGGCTTTTAGAGACGTGCTGTGTTTTACATTTGTTTTGTATGTCCCAGAGTGGTAATCACAGTGATGGTGTCTTCCCATTTATTAAAAAAATTAAGAACCTCATCCCTTGAAAAATTCATTGCAATAGTATATCTTGTTATTTTAAGTACATAGAGTTAACTGTATATTACCAACATTAATAAAGTGTTGCTACATAGAGATCCTCCTGGATTAATTTGGAACATTCCATTGAGGAACACTTCACACTACTACCCTGTTGCCTGGATGTCATCATTTGAAACTTAAGAAGGGACTCAGAGCATCTCTTGGGGTGATAATGGGTTCTTGGGTCCGCTTATCTCAACCACACTGAATAAGATTTTATAATTTGTGGCATAAGCATAAATTATAAGCACATCAGTTGATTCCTAATCACCACAGAGCCTGAGATCCCTTGATATAGGAGAGGAAACATTTGTTATGGAAACACAGACCTAAGTGCTCAGCTTCCTGTCCTTCATATCCTATCCTTCATATCCTTCACCTCTATGAACCTCAATTTATTTTTTAAATATAAATTATCATAGTTCTTCTTCATAGAGCTTGTAGAGAAAGCTCTATAAGTTAATCTTATCTTAGCTGATCATCTCATCGTCTTAGCTCATCATCTGGTACGTAGAAGTTGCCTAAAACTGTAGTTACTTTTATCCTTGTTAAATTAGAGGATGTGATGACTGTGTCTTTCCGATAGCCCTCCTGTCCCCCTGTTCTGAGGAAGATTATTCTTTCTATAGTAGCTAAATCCTTGTTACTCAAAACATAGTGTTTGGACTAGCAGCTTGGGTAGCCCCTGGGAGCTTGTTAAAAATTTAGTCTCAGGCCCCATGGCTAGAAAACTGACTCTGAATTTGCATTATGACAAGAATATTTAGGTCATTGGAAGGCACATTAAAGTTTGGAAAGCACGGGTCTAGATCAGCTTTTAAATCAGTAGGTTAGGTCTAGGGAGGAACCTAGAACTCTGATATCTCATGAGCTCCCAGATAGTGCCTGTGCTGTTAACCCATTAATTGCTCTTAGAGTAGCCTGTTTAGATCACCGGTTTCACACTTGATTATGTATTGGAATCAACTTTGCAGGAAGCTTCAGAAAACAGAAATTACTGGTTTTAGCCAGGTGCAGAGGCTCACGTCTGTAATCCCAGTACTTTGGGAGACAGAGGCAGGCAGACCACTTGAGGTCAGGAGTTTGAGACCAGCCTAGCCAATATGGTGAAATCCCATCTCTACTAAAAACAAAAATTAGCTACACGTGGTGGCACGTGCTAGTCCTAGCTACTCTGGAGGCTGAGGCAGGAGAATTGCTTGAACCTGGGAGTTGGAGGTTGCAGGGAGCTGAGATGACACCACTGCCCTCCTGCCTGGGTGACAGAGTGAGACTACATCTCAAAAAAGAAAGTAATTAATTAATTAAATTACTCATTTCTGCTCTCAGGGATTTAATTGGAATGTGGTGCAGTCTCAGCATCAAAACTTCTAAAGTCAGTAGTTCATTTGAACACACAGAAAAGTTTGAGGGCCACTGCTGTAGATTAATTTGGTTGAATTTTTTTCACACATAAATCAAAAGTAGCATTTCAAGCAAGGCACTGTGTAAATTATATTTTAAAAACCCACATTGGTGAGATTTTACTAGAGATATTTTGACAGAAAAACGTGTAAACATGTATATGTACAAACACAGCCATATAGATCAGTTTAAATCCTTTTAACTCCCGACTGTCTTGTGTAACAAGAACAAAGCAAAGTTGAAAGCCTGTGAAAGATATTATTCCAAGATGGAGTTAGGGCACAGAGTGAAGTGGAAATAGTTTAGAAGGAAACTTCACTGAGTGTTTGAAGCATTAGGGAATCTGGGTACTGTTTTCTGCATCACCAGATTATCATTGTCAGCATATCAGAATTCAGGTTGAGCCAGATAGATTGTTAACTATGTCATATATTTGATTGCTGCAATATGTTCCAAATCATGGCTGCTAGAGGTGTATCTTGCTGACTTTCGCATCTTCCTTCCCAAATCTCAAAAGAATGATAGAGGGATATATTTTTTCAAAATGTAAGCAAAGAATTTATTTAGAAACAAGTGACATTTTAGTGGGTGAACATGTGTGAAAATAGTCCACCTAATGATAAGACTTGTAAAAATTCTTATGGGAAGTTTCACCTTTAAAAGAGATTGTAGCATCACATTAGGGTAGATAAATATTTTTGAGTTTTGAGCAAAGCAATGTATTTTCAGTAAAAGACATTAGATGACACATAATTACTCTAAAAAATCATTAGCTGACAATACCATAGATACACCCCTCATGTGACAGTAACCCCAGGTTTAAAAATAAGTCCCAAAATTTTGTTTATTCACATTAGCTAGTGTTGTACCAGAAGACAACTTTGAATATGCCTAGTATGTTTTCACTTTTTAAAAACAGAATTGATATTCAACTCTGTAGGAAAAGCAATTACAAAATAAGTTTTATCCATTCACTCAAAAATATGTATGGAATGCCTACTATGTGCTAGGTACTTTCAAAAGATATGAAATAAACTTCTCTTCTGCATACTTAATTTTAAACTTCCTTCATTCAAAGTGCTGTTGTGGGCAATGGATGATGTTAATAGTAATAAACTTTTGTTGAGAACTGAAATGCACCAAGCAGTGTGCTAGATTCTTCATTATCATCATCCCTTTTTTAATATTATTATTATACCTTACGTTCTGGGATACATGTGCGGAAAGTGCAGGTTGGTTACAGTGGTATACACATGCCATGGTGGTTTGCTGCACCCATCAACTCATCATCTGTATTAGGTATTTCTCCTAATGCTATCCCTCCCCTAGCCCCCAACCCCCAGACAGGCCCTGGTGTGTGATGTTCCCCTCCCTGTGTCCATGTGTTCTCATTGTTCAACTCCCTCTTATGAGTGAGAACATGTGGTATTTGGTTTTCTGTTCCTGCGTTAGTTTGCTGACAATGATGGTTTCCAGCTTCATCCATGTCCTGCAAAGGACATGAACTCAACCTTTTTAGTGGCTGCGTAGTATTCCATGATGTATATGTGCCACATTTTCTTTATCCAGTCTACTATTAATGGTCATTTAGGTTGGTTCTGAGTCTTTGCTATTGTGAACAGTGCTGCAATAAACATTCATGTGCATGTGTCTTTATGGCAGAATGATTTATAATCCTTTGGGGATATACCCAGTAATGGAATTGCTGGGTCAAATGGTATTTCTGGTTGTAGATCCAAGACATTTATGCGGCCAAGAAACATACGAAAAAAGGCTCATCATCACTGGTCGTTAGAGAGACACAAATCAAAACCACAATGAAACACCATCTCACACCAGTTAGAATGGCGATCATTAAAAAGTCAGGAAACAACAGATGCTGGAGAGGATGTGGAGAAATAGGAACACTTTTACACTGTTGGTAGGAAGTGTAAATTAGTTCAACCATTGTGGAAGATAGTGTGGCAATTCCTCAACGATCTAGAACCAGAAATACCATTTGACCCATGATCATCATCTCTTTTTTAAGTGACATTGCAACCTTGTGTGACTGGAACAAGGATAATCCAGGCTTTAGGATGAGGCAACTAAGTTGTAGGGAGATTGGGTAACTAGAGAAACAATAGACAGTGGGGTGGGCATTTGATATCTGACAATCTGAATCCAGAACCCAAGTTCCTAAACATGATGGAAGAAGCAAGTGTGTTGCTTGGACTGAAGTACTCCTCATCCCAGTCATACTGTATTTGTTGTCAGAGAAAAGTGATTCTTGTTCACATGGAAGCTTGTTCTGTACACAGCCTAGGAAATTTCCATGCACAAAAGAAATCCATAGTGTCAATGAGCTCCAGCCAAAGCTCACCTGGAGCATGCCGGTGATTGAACAAGTATTGATTATTACCACTTGCAGAGAGAAAGGACAGACACCATGGGGAATCATGCATTGTCTTAGTAAGACAGTATTTAAAAGAATCTATTAAAGGATCTGGGCTTTGGTTGTGTGATAAATAATGATTTAGCAGGATTATACCCTGCCTCTCTGTACACCTCTTTTCTTCCCTCCATTTGCACTATATTATTGCAATCCAATTTTGGTTAAATTAAATATATATTTACTGTATTTATCTGATACATGGTATTGTTCAATTGTAGAGTACTGTGATTACATATTCTGACTGGCATCACTTTTTAATATTGTAGTTAATAATGCCTTTATATAAAAGTTTGCTTAGTTTTCACTGGTATCACCATTTTTCTGCAAACTCAACAAAAGAAGTATAGAATCCTTTAGAATACTTTTTTCTGTAGTAGCTAAGCAAATATTTGTTTTTCCCTTTGCAACAGTCCTCCATCCTGTGCCTTCCAACCTCCACTTCTACTCTAGACTGGTGGCATTCTGAACGGTATATTCAAACTTTTGGGATTTTTCTATACTTCTCCTGTAATTGATCCAGTGTTTCCTGGATGAAGTGCCTTTGCCCTTCTTGATCTATGCCCTAATTTGGGAGAGGCACACTTTCAAGTGATTTCCTGAGAACAAGGCATCAGAGGGAATCCTGAGACCTGAAACATTTCTGAAAGTGTTATTTGCTATCTTCATGCTTGACTGAGAATTTTGCCAGGTATGGCATCATAGGTCAAAAATAATTTTTTCCTCAGAATTTTGAGAGCATTGCTTCATTTTCATTCAGCTTCTAGTGTTGCTACTGAAAAATCCTACATCATTCTAATATCTGTTCTTTTGTCTTTGATCTTGTTTGCTTGTTTGTTTGTTGTCTCGAATATTTTATAAACTTATTTTTATCCCTGGTGTTTGAAAACTTCTATTAGAGACCAGACATTACATAGCTGATTGGAACATGAGTAGAAATCGTTGAGTGAGTGGTTGGAGTCCTGGCAATTGCTCTTATGGAAATACCAATTAGCCATATCTCTGAGTCTTTTTCTCTCATGTATTCTTGTTCTATAGGGATGAAACAAAAGGCTTTACTTATCTTCAGCCCAGGTGAGGGCCAGGGTTTGGATGGGTAGTAATTGTTAGGTATGAGGTCAGTTCCAGAATTTTTGGAAAAACTTTCTGGCTGGTGGCTGGAGTAACAACTTAACCTCCTTGTTTCTACCAGACTGTCTCTCTCCCACTGTGTGCTGCATGTAGTGTTCCCTAGAATGAAACCTCTATGACTTAAAATCTCTACAGATAAACCCCATGCTGCAGGGGAGAAAGTGAAGTTGCCCAACCAGGTGGAAGAGGGAATAGATCAGGGTACTGACTTTTCTACCGGTGTCCCTACTTTTTTTTTCTGGTGCTTCACTATTATCTTCTGTAGTATTGGTGACCTAAATTCTGGAGCTCTCATTGACTTTGTCTGAATTATCTTCCGCTTGTGCAAGCATTTGGGATTCAGGTTTCTCAGAAAAACTAATCCCTTCTTCCACTTCCAATATTCTAAAAACTTGAAATCCTCTCTCTGGTCTGTTCCTTTTGTACATTTATAATTTATTTTTATTTACTTTCTCACAATTTAGTGGAGTTTCATGAGGGTACAAGGATTAATTCATATATGTAATTGGCATTTTGTGATTTAAAAAGTCTTTAAATTGCTCTTAGATCTAAATTGTCTATTGTGGCATAATTAGCAGGCAACATACACATTGACCTTATGGAATATATGTTAAGTGTATAACACATAATGATATACTTTAAGCTGGTAGAGGGAACACTGTGGTCGCTACCAGTAAAATTCATCTGATCACAGTGCACACAATTTCACTACTGATAAGCTGGGTTTTTTTTTCATGCTGTTGAAAACAGCCTAGTAATCTTTTCTAATGACAGTCTAGCAACTGCTTCAAATCCTTTGTGAAATACATAGTAGTGTATGTATAAATGAATGAATAAGTGAGCAATAAATGAATGCCTATTATTTATTAAAATAACACAGCAACAAGAAAAAAATTCTGGTCCAATACAGTGTGGTCTTCGGACATCTGTTTGAACAATAAAATGTTTTCATTCTGAGGGCTTTGTGGAGCCTGCATCTCCAGCATGTCAAGTCAGCTTCAAAAGCTGATGAGAGTGCATAAACCACTGGTGCTCTTCCCATTTGCTTCAGTGAAATGATCATCCAGTTATTGCAAGCATGAGGTTGGATTTCTCAGGCTTCTGGGCATTGCCGAGTTTGACGGTGGCGTGCAGGAAGATGAGGAACAGCAGGAAAAATACCCATCCCCTCAGCAAGCATTCATCCTGCTCTAATCTGCCACAGCACCCCTGGACTTTTCCAATATTGATAGTCTTCTTTATACAAGTGAATTCTGAAAGCTGTCTCATTAATGCACTGAATGGATAGTGGTGTTTAACCAATGCCATTTTCCAGGTCTCCCTTATCCACGTGTAACAATCCATCACGGGAGTCAATTTTATTCCTAGGCATTTCTCACTGCAGAATGTTTCTTCTAGAAACCAAAGCTGCCCTTTCCCTTTTTAAAATCATCACTCTTTTCCTCTCTCACAGAGGAGTGTGCCTATATTCTCTGTCTCCCTCCTCCACTCTCCCTCTCCTTTACTCTGAATGTGTAGGCCCTCTGGGCTCATCTTTACACGGCTTATGATGTGTTTGACAATCATTGATGCCTGCTAGGCTTCAGTTCATGGGGTAAGCAATGTCAGGCATGAGCTTTCCTGACAGATTAGAAGGTGCTTTTTAACAAGGGGAAAATCAAATCAAATGCTTGTCACAGGAAATTCCAAGTTGTGTTAGAAGGCAGACCAGGCAGGAGAGAAAAGAAATAGCTGGGAGAAGGTGAAAATGCTTTCTAATAAATAAGATGCAAACACCTGAAAAACAGCGTCAACCCAGGAGACAGTGGAGACACTGCTTTCAGAGTCTTTTTTTTTTTTTTTTTTATTATACTTTAAGTTCTACGGTACATGTGCATAACGTGCAGGTTTGTTACATATGTATACTTGTGCCATGTTGGTGTGCTGC
>NW_012117821.1:4429188-4446894 GCF_000951035.1 Colobus angolensis palliatus | reverse complement strand
TTGCGGTTAGATTGCCGCAGACTGCTGTGTTAGCATGGAGGGAGGCTCCGTGGGCGTGGGACCCTCCCGGCCAGGTGTGGGATATATTCTCCTGGTGTGCCGGTGTTCTTACAGCGCAGTATTGGGGTGGGAGTTACCCGATTTTCCAGGTGTTGTGTGTCTCAGTTCCCCTGGCTAGGAAAAGGGATTCCCTTCCCCCTTGCACTTCCCAGGTGAGGCGATGCCTCACCCTGCTTCAGCTCTCACTGGTCAGGCTGCAGCAGCTGACCAGCACCAATTGTCTGGCACGCCTGAGTGAGATGACCTCAGTACCTCAGTTAAAAATGCAGAAATCGCCGGTCTTCTGTGTCACTTGCGCTGGGAGTTGGAGACTGGAGCTGTTCCTATTCGGCCATCTTTCTCCGCCCCCTGTCGCTTTCAGAGTCTTTAAGGATGTCTTCTGCTTTTATGGTAAACAAGTGAATTTTAACAAGACTGACACACGAATTTAGAAAACACAGAATGTGGAGACGGTTAACAAAACCATTATGTCACCAACCAATGAAAGTTTAGGTAGCCATTAAAAAGTTGGTTATGAAAAAATTGTAATAATATGGAAAATGCTTTTTAGGTCAGGCTAAGTGGGAAACTGATATAAAATTACTTTCAGAATGATGACAGCTACATACATATCACGCATAAACAAAAGGATCACTTTATGCCAACAAATTAAATCTTCAGGGGTGGAGCTCCATAAATTTCCCATATTTTCCACATTTTTTAAAGGGTAAGTCACGCTAATTCTGTTAAAAAATAAATAAATAAAAAGAAGAAACAGCCATGCTTCTTTTTCAAAAAGAAGCCGTCTAAGAAACTTCAGGCCCTAAAGGAAAAGAGTCAAACTTTAAAAAGTGTGAGGAAATACAATCAAGTGTATTAGCTATTCCGAGTCTGCAGTCTAATGAAAATGGAACCAAAGGAAGAGCCAAGATTAATGAGAAGGGCAAAGACACAGTAGAGATTTTTAGTAATAAAGCTAAAAAAAGTGAACAAAGTAAGTTAGACCCACTTTGTAGAAATTATTATTTTTTAATTAGAGAGAAAAGTCTCTTTGAATGTCAGGAATATTTTAAAAATACTTTTCAAAGATGGTTTTTCTTTAATTTTCATTTTTACTTTAAAAGGTCACAGGTGATCTAGAAGCATGGAAGAATAATACAATGTATTGAGAAGGACCTAGGAACTCATTTAGACTAGGAAAGTGCATGGATTTTATGTATTTCTCAACTAAAATTAATTTAAGTATTAAACACATGCATCTTAGAAGTATACAGCTGTAAAAGTGATAACTATCAAAAGTACAGAAGCATGAAAAATACGTACAAAACATGTTAATTTTTAAAATTCAACACAACTATATTTGAACACTGATTACAACTATGTAAAATTATATGTGTATAGAGATATAAATAGTTATGCTACGGGGCATGAATCTTTATAAATATTTTTCTATAAAACTGTTTAATATTTAACACAGTTGTATTCTGTAAAAAAGATTACTGATATATTGGCCAAATGCATGCAAGCTTTCAGCTCAAATTATTTGCAAGCTAGAATAGCAAAATGATCCAAAGATGGCATTCTGGGGTCTTTGGGATTATGTTGAGGACTCTCTAGTTGAAGGGCATTAGAGGGCTGAAGTAGCCAGCACAGGCCCCAGACGAGGACATCCTGCAAACAATTTTAAGAGATCTGCCTTGTGAGAAGGGGAGGGAAAGGCTGAAAAGAACTTGTATATACCAAGCATCTTCTAAGCACTGGACTGTGTCCTAGGCACCTGGCATATATAATCTAATTGGATTCATTGGCCATGAGCAGCTCCTCCTACCTGTGTCAAACACTTCTTTTTCTTTTGAATATTCTTTCAATCCTGGGTGTTTTCCTACCGAGTTGATAAACACTCATCTCATTTTCACTTACCGTGAAAGTGGTCCTGGTTGACTCTCTGACTCATCTGACACCCCCTCCCTTATGTTCAATCTTTCGAAGCCTTTTCCACTTCAGGGCCTTGCTGTTTCTCCTGCAGGTTTTGGTTTACTTTGCTCTTCATGGCTGACTTTTTATCCTACAATGCTTTGTAGATATATCACCTCTTCAGAGAGGATTTTCCTGTTACTCTCTCTAAACTGTGACTGCACCCCATCCATCCACCCACACAACTCCTGCTACCACAAGTGCCCATGGTATGCTCCCTTTACAGCCCTCATCACAAACAGTGTTGATTTCATTTATGTCATTATCCATTTATTTATTTACATTTAGTTTCTATTTCACAGGAGTAACTTTTGACAGGGTTGAGATATTAGCTGCTGTTGTTAAGCAACGTATGCACAATGTCTAGCATAGCACCCGTCAAATAGTCGGTGTTCAGTTCGTATTTGTGGACTTAATAACTTGCTGACTGATGGATAGATTAAAAGAACAAAACATGCTTCCTTTTCTTTTTCTTCTCCTAAGGGTGTTCCTTAGAGACTATTATACCAGGAGATATTATAAGCTCTCTGAAGTCATAGAAGTGGCATATCTTTTGACTGCAAGTATTTAAATTTGCCTGGATATCTGAGGGCCAGACTAAGAGAGGACAACAGCTTTAGGTCACACAGATCTGTGTTCAAATCTTATGCTAGTTCTATGACTTTGAGTTAGTTACTAAAACTTCATCTTGTTTTGTTTATCAATATGTGTTGAATGATGAGTAAGTACAAGATATTAGAATAATTGTATTATATGATCAATATAATTTTTGTTATTACAGCTTCTATTTTAAAATGATTTCTGGTGATGGTGGAAATAATTAGTCTGTGTCAAGTCATTTTTATTTATGTAACTTGATGTGGACTATATTTAAATTTTATTAGAATGAAGATATTAAATCCACTGTAAACATATCAAACTTTAAACTCCACTTAAGGGGATTTTTTTTTTATAGTGAATACTCAAAGAGCCTCTTAAATTGTTCAGATGGCACAATACTCAGTAACAACATTGCAGAACAGTGGAAAATGAAAAACACTGAAAAATAAATCAGGACAACCTACTCTGGATTAAACTTCAGTGTCGGTGTCTCAGGAAACAAGAAATGCCATGACCTTCATGATAACACAATATCAGATGCAATTGGCCACTAGCACGTAACTTCTGCCCAGCTCATTCCCAAACAGGAAACGTCAAAGGTTCTTCTCTTATGAAGTGAAGGAAGGGGAATATGAAAGGTAGGCAGAGGTCAGATAATTGTAGGTAGTAAATATAGGTAATAAAGGTAGGCAGAGGCCAGATAACCCTTGCAAGAATACAATCCCACATCTTACACGTTTGAATTTTTTGGACACCACTCGTTGATGTATAGCAGGATATTACTGTATTAATGAAAATGAAACACTTTTAAATTTTTAGAATGTATGTGCTACAGACTGACTGTTTTAGTCCTTCCCAAATTCACACATTAAAACCCTAATTCACAATACGATTTGGAGATGGGATCTTTGGGAGGTAATCAGGTTTCAGTGAGGCAATGAGTACAGATCCTTCGTGATGAGAGACTGAGAAGAGTTGCTCCCTCTCTCTACTTTTTGCCATGTGAGGATACAATGAGAAGGTGGCCAACTGCAAAGCAGGAAGAGGGGCCTCATCAAATCTGCTGGCACCTTGACCTTGGACTTTCTAGCCTCAGAACAAACCGTGAGAAATAAATGTGTGTGGTTTAAACCATGTGGTCTATGAAAATTTGTTATAGCACTTCAAGCTGAGCAAAATGTTATGTCACAGGAGATGCAAAACCTAAGATCCTACCTTCAACTCGTGGCCTTTTATGGGAACCACCCTCGGCTCACCCCGTTAGCTGATCATCATTTTTAGCATAGCTGTTTTTGGCTCTCTAGTCTGACCTTCTCAAGTGACAGCTCCTTTAGCTTTAGCATGGCCAATTTGAGTTGATTGTAACTGATTTATGTTAAGGTGGTGTAACAGTAAGTGCCGGCTAGGTAATGCTGATAACAAACAATCCCCAAATCTCAGTGATTTTAAACAACAAAGGTTATTTCTTGCTCACCATACGTGTCCACAGAGGGCTGGCTGGGTGCTCTGCTACTGCACCATCATTGTCATCATTTTAAAGCCTAGGCTGACAAAAGCAGTTGTCATGGAGAGGAAAAAAGAGAACATGGTGAATCATGCACCGGCTCTTAACATTTTCACACATAAGTATCTCACGTCAGTTTCCTCATATTTCACTGGCTAAGGCAAGTGACACAGCCCAGCCTGACTTCAAGGTGGTAGGAAAATAAAATCTTCCTCCAGGGAAAGGGGCCTTATATGGGGAAATAGTAATACAAGTCTACCAGGTACTTGAGTGGAAGTGTGGAATCCTCACTCCTGGGCTTGATTTGTCAAACTAACATTCACACACACACATACACACAAACATTTATGCATACATACATTCATACAGTGTGTATGTGTGTGTGTACATATTCAAGTCTGGAAATAATTCACCCATTTTACCATGACCCAGAAGACTGCTTTGGTGCTATATATCTTCTTTTTGGTGTATATCTGTATTTTAAATATTGATTGAATATTTGTACCCTAAATCTGATCTTCGGTTTGGTTATTCTGATAACTAAAACAGATGACCACGAGGTCATGTGCTATCCTGCTGCCCAGGTGAGCCAGATTAGCTTCTGACATGAGCAACCATCTTTGAAATGCAGGACTTTCCTTATGCAGGGCAAGTAATGCTTGTTTGAGCTTCGTTTGAGCCAGGGCTCTTAACACAGTGTAAGCAATGTGCTCTGGGGAGCTGCTACTAACATTTGCTCGGGTTTCAATGCTCTCCTAACACATTGGTGCAACCAAACGAGTGTAATGAGGAGGAGTAAACAGGACACCTGCAAAGTGCTCTCTGGAGAAAGATGTTCACATAAATGGAAAGTGCCGCCACGTTACTCACTCATTGCCGTCTTTAGATTGCAGTCTCCAGGTCCTTCCTGAGCCATGCTAAGTGAAATGAATTTGGGAAATGCGATTTACATTAAGTACCTTTTACTTATCTGTCAATGACAAACTGAGCACTTGACAAATTTTCTCCCACATGATACACTGTATGCTAATTGACTAGGGGTAAAGCTCTCCAGCAAAGAAAGTATGTTTATTACTAGAACTCAATTCCAGCTCATTTTCATGATGATATTTTATGATGCCACTGGAAAGAAAATGTCTATGACAGTGAAGGGGTGTGTAGAAAGTGTAAGAGATGCACCATGCTTCTATTACCTTGCCACCTTATATTTGTATAGCATAACAATCAAAAGCATTAAAGCTGATGAGAAATACATGAGGCAAAATGAGGCAAAGGAAAATAAGAGTAAAAACGTCAGACAGAGCCTTTGTAAGACTGGTCCATCACAGAGATGTCTTGAACTCCTGTCCATCCGCTAGACCACACTTTGGGCTGCAAGTGTTTGGGCACCAATGGGAAGAGGGAAACACACCCATTTTATAACACACAGTGAACAAAATATTAAAAATAAAAACAAACCATAGAAAAGTGTTTACAAGTCAAATAATTTCTGGTAGAGAATTGTCCTTCATGGATTATCTTAAATGCAGAGCTTAAATGGTTGTCATTTGCCCAGAAACTTAGGTTTGACTCCAAGCTCTGTAATATATTCACTCTGTTATTTTGAGTGAGGTTATTTGAACTCCTTCAGACCCTTTTTCTCATCACTAATTAGGAACAACAGTTCTCACCTTATAGGATTGTTTTGAGGATTATCTTCGAAAAAATTCTGTGAAAGAAATTCATCATTGTGCCTATTTATAGTACTAGCTAAAATTTAAAAATTTCCCCATTGATCAAAATAACAAGTTTCAAAGTACATAGATATAAAGAGGTAGAAAGCAGCAAGAAGAATTTCCATTTAGTAATTGCAGTTCTTTAGAGTAGCAGGTGGAATGGGCAAAGCAACAGGATTGAGTTAGATGTTTTGGGGGTTATAAACTGGAAGTACATTGGGAATAGCTGGAATAGTGTGTCTCAAGTATGTTTCACAAGATTTTACATAAAAATGGCTCTTTATCAAACAGTTTTGGAAAATTATAGGTTAATACATTATAATGTTTTTCTTTCCTTTATGAGTTGTCAGAGGTTTTTTTATATCATGTGTGTTCTGAATTTCCAGGGGTGGGAAGGAAGAAATATAATATGTAGCATTTGTCAAACCTGATTGACCAAATAATTCTTTCTTCATTGGACATGTTGTGAAATTTATGTCCCAAAAACATGCTTAGGAAATGCTGATTGAAGGAAGTGGTAGAATTGTCATTCCTTCAGGCAACGGGTCATAAATATTGTTTCTATCAACTGAGTTTTTGAGTTTGAATTTAAGAGTCGGAGTGTTGCTCTGTTCTGACTCCATTTAAACATGTCATTACTCAAACTGGTTGGAATAAAGGATAAACCTCCTCCTGTAAATATTGAAAAAGACCGAGGAGGACGTGTCATTGACTAGTCTATTTCTTTTCAACACACTGGTTCAGGTTGGATATGTAAATCATTTTTCCCTTGAGTTATGGTTCTCCGGGATTTTGGTGGAGGCTTGTTAATTTGGCGGGGGTCTTATGAACATTATGTTGGTTCCATTTTTGCTCTTATTTTTCCTTTGACTCATTTTGTCTCCTTTTGTTTCTTACAGCTTTATTTAGCTAGTACTATGAACAAGCAAATGCTGAGTTCTTTATGGTCTTCTGAGGTACCATTACAGATCCTGGGTTCTTGTTAGTAAAATACATCTATATAAGTTTACATAATCAATATATGCATATACATGCTAATTGTAAATGTTCTAAATTCAGAAGTATACAAAAGAAGAGGTTTAAGGTTCCTCGTCATTGGACTTTACCACATTCCCTTAACATAATGAGTATATAAATATATACTCTTTAAAAAAAAAGGACTTTGTAATATATATTGTTCCACACCTGGCTTTTCTTTACCTTAAAATATCTCCTGGGGAATCTTTTTTGTCTTTCTAATATACATTTATTCTGTTTAAAATTGCATAAAATTTTGTAGTAGATGTCACATTGTAGACAAGAAGAGGATCAGTATAACTACAAAATGTGATCTCATAATGAGAAGTTTGCATACGGAGGCACAAATTGAAAAGAATTTTGGGTTGAGGACTCTTGGGATCTTAAGGAAATGGGAGATCCCATTAGTTCCTAGGCTAAGAGAGAACGTGGAATAGCAGAGTTTTAGTTCAGCTCTGTCAATGACAGGCATGATAAAATAGTGTTTGTTATGATGCATGTTCCTGCTTTTATGCACTGGGGTTCATGATTTCAAACAAATACACACATTTATAAACTGTAAAACGATGGCCATCAAAGTCACTCTTAGGTTTCTGTTTGTTGCTTCTTTATGAGAACGCTCTCAATTTTTGAAAGCGTCTGAAGGCTATAAACTTACATGTTCTCTGGAAGTCAGTTAATGTGTCAATCTTCCCTGCACAAGAAAGAACTCAACTCCGGGAATTATCTGGGAAGTGTTGTACCTCTTCCTACATCAATGAGTCCCCGGAGATGTAGAGGATGTTTACAGGCAACTTGCGAGTTCATGATTTGGGCAGTAATACACTTACATTTTGCCTGGTTATTTCATCTGGTCCAAACATTGAGAGGTTTTATTATCCCTGATTCTGTGTTTGTGACCAATCAGATTTTCTGCTTTTCAAGCATCTCCCCATAAATCACCACCTGTCAGACTTGATGTGCATTAAGGAAGGCAATGAGTTGTATTTCACTTGTCATGTTTGAAGAGGTGCATGACACTCTACAGTTACTGCTAACTAAAGAAAGAGATGACTTTTGTGCACACCAGCTAATTGGTGTCCACTCACATCACCTTGCATTGAGGTGACAGGCACAAATCAGAGCAGCAAAGGGTTGTACCAATCTTGGTCCTATTAGGGTCCAGTTGGTATTTCAAAGTTGCCACAATTCAGTATTCAGGACCCCCACACCCTCACCCCAGAACAAAAACAAATTGTGCTTTAAATTGCCTTAATCCTTGGGTCAAACAAATTTCAAGGACTCAAATAACTGAGCCTGTATTATCATTGCAGATGACAAGATTGCCTTCCTCTTTCTGGTAGTCAACCCTAGGAGGAATTGTGCTGAATATAGAACTTAGAAGGGTAATTATGGCAAGGGAACAGCTCTGCTGCCACCGAGTTCTTCTACTGGTATTTTTGAAGGAGACTTGATCCTTCCCCACTCCAGTTACTCATATCTTAAATGTGCAAGAAATAAAGGATGAAAGCAAACTCTTCATTCCAGAGATTTCTTTACATATCCCTATGGAATTTCCACTTGGAACGCTAAGAAAATGTAATTTTTTTTTTGAAAAGGAATGAAAAAGAATAGAGGTGGATTGTTTCCAAGAGACTAACAAGTTCTTCACAAATCCTGGAAGCATCATGCCAGGAGCCTCCACTCACACTCGCTACTGCCAGGGACCCTCTTCCACAAGCTTTCTTGGCTCCTTGTTA
This sequence comes from Colobus angolensis palliatus, assembly GCF_000951035.1. Taxonomy (NCBI): domain Eukaryota; kingdom Metazoa; phylum Chordata; class Mammalia; order Primates; family Cercopithecidae; genus Colobus; species Colobus angolensis. The sequence goes on along the minus strand of NW_012117821.1, from coordinate 4,438,306 downwards.
TGCTGCATGTGGGAGTTCAAAAGTACTCCTTGCCATCTCCGCCCTAAGGCCCCCTCTCTTGTCTTTCACCAGGACATTCTGTTTTGTTACTTTGTAACATGTGTCCCAGTCTATAATGACTTTGCTCATTAATTGTTTTACTTGTATATCATCTGTTTTCTCCACTAGAATGCAAACTCCCTAACGGGGCAGCGATGTTTGCCTAAACAGTTCACTTTGCCTAAACAGTTCAGTTGCTCAAATAGTACATGATAGGTGTTTAATTAATATTGAAGTAAGAAAGAAAGGAAGGAAGGCAGGAAGGAAGGGTGAGAGGAAGCAAAGAGAAAAGGAGCGAGCAAGGAAAAGAGATTAATTTTAGCACAAGGGGCTTTGCTCTAGTGTCCGGTGTTGATGGAATCTCAGCACCTCTGATACTTGCTGCTCTGGCCAGGCTCTCTGCTGTTATTGGCCTGAAGACTCTGCCTCGGTCTGGCTTTTGATTGTAAGACCAGCGGCAACTGTGCATGCAGTTAACCTTGTGAGTGGAAATGGCTGAGCTTCCTTTTTATTATTCATACATTTGTCTTACCTTATTTATCTATGACAGAAAAAACACAAAAAGTCAGCTCTGGGACTCAGGGATGAAGCATTCAATAAGGGGAGGTCTTGGCAGCCAGTTGTGGGCATGCTGAATGATGAGGAAGGGGAGAAGAGAAAAAGCAGCCTGCTTTTCCCGAACAGCAGATTCTAACTTTTGTTCTAATTTCACCTTTGACACCCAGCTTGCCGCATGGCCTCCTGTGTCAGAATGGCTGCCAGTTTTAAACACCCACTTAATTGATTTAGTCAGAGATTTACAAGAAGAAAAATGAAGGAGAACTAAGCCAAGTGCTTAACTTTAATTCAAAACGAATTACCTGATTTCGTTTTAGCAAAAAGCTTCTTAAGCTTCACAGCAGCATTGGCAGCTTTTCTCAAAGATACATCTTAATATGTGGTTACTTCCGTGTAAATTTCAGAGGCTACTGTTCTTTTGTCATGAGCCTAGAAAGTTTGTAGAAGAGCATTTTGTTTTGTTTTTAACTGCTGTGGGGATAGCAACTACCTGCTATGTGGAGATACTCTTCCGGTTAGAATATTATGACACAAAGACTTTAGGGATGTTGGGGAAGTTATGAATTCTGGCTTGCATGCTGGAAAGCGTTCAGATTAGAGCCCATCATGTTCACCTAAAGGGCTGGTTTGAAAGGTATCCATCCAGTTCACTCTGCAATGCTCTGGAGACACACTGTGGTACATAAGACTCATTTAAGGAACTTGTGAAAATAGCATGATCAGTGGGACCCACCCCAGGGATGCTGATACGTAAAAAATGAAACCCAGGAAATTTTATTTTCCAACATCCCAGAGCATCGTGATATGATGTAGTTTAGAAACACTGCTTTGGGGGATTAGAAAAGTAGCAGTAAGATATAATATTTATCATGTATAAATGTAGCAAATGGATCGCTGAAATTGCCTTCCAAATAGTCTTCAATCTGGGTTCCCTCTATGTCAACTTTTGCTCAACACATGGATCTTGTCTTTCTCCTACATAAAACCCTTCAATAGCTCTTCAAATCTTTCAGAATCCCTTTCTAAAGTCTTTGCCTTAGCGTTTAATACTTTTCAAGGTCCAGAACAATGCTTCATAAAGACAGCTTGTTAAAAATGTAGATACTGAGCCCCACTGAACCAAGTTTCCTGCACCTGGCCAAGAATCTATCACTTAGTAAATTCCCTAGGTGACGTATTTCAAAATTTTGATGTATTTAAAAATTTGAGACCTTCGTATTATATTTTCTTGGGCCTATTTTCAACACTGACTACATGCATTTTCTGGTGCAACCATGCCAAACTGCTCAAATTTCCCTCAATATCTTGTCTTGCTTCAAGTTTTCTGGAGTGCCTCACTTTTACCTCACAGAAGCTAATACTTCTTGTCCATTTTAAACTTACCTGAGGCATCATATGTTCCAGGAAACCTCTCTTGACTCCTCTGTCTGAAATTCACAGCCTCTTCTGAGCTCTCATAGTATCTTGTATGTATCTCAGCTAGAATGTATCGCCCCGGATGGATGTTGTTAGTTTACTTAGTGCATCCCCACTAGGCTGTGAATTCCTTGAGATGTAGGAGCATATCTCATTTAATACACACTGTATCACCAGTGATTAGAACAGAGCTTATACTCATATACAAGTGTTTGGTCTCAGAGCTGCCAAATGAATGAGCTAGAATAATAATGCAGAACAGTAGACAAACAGTTACACATAGAAAGGTGTAGTTTTGGCCGGGCGCGGTGGCTCAAGCCTGTAATCCCAGCACTTTGGAAGGCCGAGATGGGCGGATCACGAGGTCAGGAGATCAAGACCATCCTGGCGAACACAGTGAAACCCCGTCTCTACTAAAAAATACAAAAAACTAGCCAGGCGAGGTGACGGGCACCTGTAGTCCCAGCTACTTGGGAGGTTGAGGCAGGAGAATGGCGTAAACCCGGGAGGCGGAGCTTGCAGTGAGCTGCGATCCGGCCACTGCACTCCAGCCTGGGCAACAGAGCGAGACTCCGTTTTATACATATGACCTCAAAGTATTCTTAATTGGAAAAGATGTTATTAAGGTAAAGAGAATTTGGGGATTGTCTGAGGGAAGTACATGGCAAGAGATCAGTTGATATATTCAAAAGGGAGAAGACTGGGAGGGGCCTAGTATGTGGACACCTCGAGAAGAGCTAAGGACTAATGAAATGAAGAGGCCAGAAGATGATCAAATAGTCAAGGAGCTGGAAGGAGGCTTTTTTTGTTTTGATTTTTTGGTTTTTCTGTTTTTTATGGATGGTGGAGTACCACTGGGACTTCAGAAACTGAAGTTTCTGAGGTTTCTTAGCTATAGTTCCTTAGGTTTCTTAGCTGTAGCTCCGAGAATGTCAGCTGAAGATTTGGCTGATTTCATCCTTGCTGCCTTTGCAATGGTACTTCATGTGAACAGTATGGCCCTCTGTCCCCATAGACAGGAATCACTGACAATGATCTATCATCCTATAAATCCTTCCTTGTTCTCTTGCTCATCTTTGAGGAGTAGTTCAGGTGACTCTACCTCATGATTAATGGCCTGTCTTTTCTATGGAATGTCAAGTCAAGCCGTCAGTCTATGAGGACTTCAGTTGTTTATTCTGTAAAGAAAGCAAATATCTTGACCAAGAAGAGTAAAACGGAAATTGGGAGAGAGCAGGAGAGGAGAGACAGGAGTAAAAACAAAGAGAAAGACTGAGAGAAAGAAAAGTCCAATAACTCTTGACTTTATTTATTTTAACCATTTTTGTTTATTAAAGAGGACTGAATTAGTGTTGGCTATCTCATGCTTAATCTGTCTTCCAAAACCTGAAGCTTTGAGATGAGAAGCTTTAAAATAGGAAGAGGTGTTTTTGAGGAGAAAGAATGAAATGCGTATAAAAGATAGACAAGCGGACATGAAAAACCACAATTTAAAGCTGACCGGCTTTGCATTTTTCTAATTGCATCTGCAAATCCTCAGTGCATTCTGCATCTTTGGCTATAACTAACTTAAAGTGCATGGTCCCTTCTGCCAGATGCTCAGTTCTTTTGTGTCCTTGTTTCTTTGCCAGGATTTCTCTGTCAGAGCTCTCCATCAGATCCAGGATTACATCCACCTACACATCATACCATTTTGAGTGGCACTGATTTTTGGACCTAGCCATGGCCTTAGTTTTAGTCTAAATCATGTAAAATTCAGTTTTTTTTTTTTCATGGGCTAAAAGATGTTGAATATCAGTAAATTCAGAGGAAGAAGAAAAAATGGAATATCAAATGATGTTTGCTTAAGGTAGTTGCTTAAGGTAGTTTAAAGGGCAGCAGGCTTATAGAGTAGATTTACAGTAAGTAATTAGTCAATATTATTCCTTATGCAGCCTTTTTCATTTTGATTTCATTCTATCATCCCTCCCCTATTCTATCATCCTTCCAAATCTAGACACCAGTGTAGGTACTGTCCTAACCTACCCAAAATATCACCCAGTTTGGTCCTCAAGTCCCCTCCTGACAGCTGCTCATTTTCCCTGTAAATTCTCATAGAGATCAGTACAGCTGCCCTTTGAAAGCTGTCTCTGCCCTCCTTTTCCCGACACCCAATTTCATTCTTTCTACTGTTCCTAGACTTATTTTTATGAACACATAAATATGATTATGTTATAGGTTTTAATGATTACCTGTAGCATGCTGTTTTTAGGGCTTTGAATTTTAGTCTTGAAGATCTAGCTTTTGTCTACCTCTCCAATTTTATCCTTCTCTCTCTCTTCTCTCTTCTGCTCCCTCCCCTTTAATCCCAGAGCTGCTTGCTGATCTTAGACTGTATTAGGATCTCTTGTCTGCAATATTTTTCTCATATTCTTACAAATATTTGCAATTCCCACATCAACTTTCTTTGCTTGGCAAACCCCTAAGCGTTCTGCAAGACTTAGTTCCCCCAGGAATCCTTTTGTGAGCCCTCCTCTGGTTTGAATTCATCTGTACTCCCAGAACACTCTGACCATAAGGACATTAAGTAATTATCACATAAAATTAGAATTGTTTTTGTCTGCTTCCTCCACAGATACAAGTTCCTTAATAGGTACATCTTTTACCTCTGTATACCAGGGTCTAATATGATGAGCCCATTTGTAGTGTGTTTTCTGAAATTCTTTCTGTTAGGAACCACATAGGACTCATTTTATGTTATTCTGTAGTGTCTGTTCTTAGACCCTTTAAACCTAGTGATGGGTCTAAGACTAAGCCCTATTTTTTGAAGAGCATGGAGAAAGATATTGTTTTATTCTAGAGTCAGAGCTCTAAGGACACCCAAGATGAACCTCTAATGGCTATTTTCTCCCCATCGCATGGAAAAATAAATCACTTTAAATAAGACACTGAGGCTAATACTCCAAAAGAAGCAGGGCCTATAATCACAGGAAATGATATAAAGAGACAGACAGAGAGAGATGAAGCTACAGAAAGGAGATAAGATCATTGTAACTCTCTCTCCCACACTCTAGGTATATCCACATATGAGGCTATTCTTGGTACTTTTCAGTTATGTGAGCAAAAGGTAATTATTAAATAACAACAACAACAACGTGAAATACTCTACTTGAAAAACCGAAGAAATGAGATAACCAGTTAATATGTATTGAATAGATGAATTTTTAAAAGACATATTTCACAAGGTGAAGGAAGGGGAAAGACAGAGAAGATTTACAGAAGGGCGATGGCAGTCAATTAAGATGGAATACTTTTCTTAAATAGATTCTAATACAGGAAGAGAGATGGTGATACACAGAAGAAAAAATGAATATTGACATTAGCAAAGTATGGACTGAGGATTTAATTGTTGAAGAGACCCAGGACAATCTGAGAGGCATGATACACTGCTTATAGAGTGACAAGTCAATGATTCATCTGAAAGGGGAAAACTTAGAATTTAACACCCTAAAATGCATTTTGTTAATTTATTCTTAAAGTTCCATTTCTACCACCTACCTAACTTAGGATTAAATTTTCAGCATTTCAGCAGGAGTATCCTGACAGATACATATTCAGGAATGTACTTTTAGTCAAAGAATTAAATGATGAAACTCACCAAGAATGGCTTCAGAATACAGTGAGGTTGACCAAGTCCCATTTGTTATGGTGAGTGAAATGTCGTAAACAGAGCACAGACATTACACTCAGAAGCTAACTTTAGCTTCTGACCCTGTGTGAGGGCAAACCGCCAAAAGAAGGCCACAGCCAGGATGAAAGGGGATGGCAGTGGGAAAGGGGAAAGACGTAGGAACGGAGTCCTCTGTCTGCCCTTCACATGGCAATTCTGGGAATTCAGATCTATTTCCTGACTCTGTCAGATGATACTTAGCACAGACAGAGGATAGGAAAGCCCTTTGTCCTTTTTAATAAGGGTGATGATAGATAATAAAAACCTTGTCCTAGGCAGTTATCTACTCTGTGTATGGAAGTGAGTTTCTGTTTTAAAACTAGGATGTCAAGCTTGCTTACAAAGTACATGGGGGTGTGTTTGTAACCACGATTCTTTTGGTTAAAGTGCTATTTACAAGAAAAGGAGAAACAAATATCTTTTCTACTATTAACTGTCTAAAGAGGAGGTGTCTTTTTGGAGCAAAACCAATGAGTAGTTTCATAGGTAAGTAGCTGGTGAATTCATTTTTTAAGATTATAAAAATAGTAATCACTCAATCATTAGTTTTAAAAACATAGCAAGAGGTATAAACATTCATTTATTTAAAAGGAAAAAGAATACATATATGTCTTCTAACATATAAGTTGAAGAGGAGGATACAAAATAGGGGTGGGTTGAGGAAGGAGAGAGTCTCAAAACAGAGAAACAGTGTGGAAGTTTATCAGTTTTAAGTGACAGAGGTAGGACGGAATCTAATATATAGAATGGGACTAATATTGCTTTTTTCCTGGGGGCGGGGCGCAGAAAAGCAAGCAAAGAGCATAAATGCTACTACAACAAAGTAAAGTTAAATGAAATTTGACATCAGGTTCTTGATTCCACATATAGGAAGGTTGCACTACTCAATCCTAGCAACAAGTTGAAAGGTGAACAGATTGAAAAAAAAAAAAAAAAGATTCTAGATCCATTATAGAGTGAGGACACGGGGCAAACTGCTGTTCCCAAGACTGGAGAGACAGGCAAATACTAGGCACAGAGACTCAGGAGGGGAAGTGGCCAGGGGAAGCAGTGTTGGGGTAGGAAAACCTGAACTGTAATTGATGAATTGCTGAAAGCTCAGTGTGGACAAATCTAAGAGTTAAAATTTCCAGGAGGACCCAGTCATAGGGGGAAGCCACCCTTTTGTGAATGATACATCCAGGAGCTCAGTCAGGTTTTCACAATAAATATTGGTGAAAAATCCTCTTTTTCTTCCAGTAAGTAAAAGGAACCTTTGTGAAATATGCCAGAGTATGCTGGTCTTCCTAACAAGGCTCTCCCTCAGAAGAAACTAGTTCAGTGGAGCCTAATTTGTCAGGTATTATCAGTGCCCAACTAGCCTGGGGGAAGGGAAATGCCCAACACTCCAGCCTGCTTTAGCCATTCTGTCCCACCTAAGGGGAAAAAAATGAGAAACTATTCTGAATTTCACAGACCAGAGTCCTGGGCTTGGTAAAGACTGAGACCTAAGTATAGGACTATAGAACATGTCCCTTCCCCTCACAACTTAACCACCACATTACTCAAGGCCAATTTATAGCAGTTTCTTTTACCTGGTATGATATGCCCATCTATCAAAACAAACAGACAAACGTTTAAACAAAACAAAACACAGAAATTATAGAATATACAAAAAGGCAAAAAACACAATTTGAAGAGGCAATGCAAGCATCAGAACCAGACATGGCATGTATATTGAAATGATCGAATTTGGAATTTGAAAAAAAACTATTATTAATATGTTAAGAAGTTTAATAAAGTAGACAGCATACAAGAAGAGATGGGCAATGTAAACAGAGAGATGAAAATCCTAAGAAGAAATCAAGTAGAAATGCTAGAGGTAAAAACACTGTAATAGAAATAATGACTTTGACAGGCTTATTAGTGGACTAGACACAGCTGAGAAAATAATCTCTGAGTTTCAGGATATATCAATTAAAACATCCAAAATTGAAAAACAAAGAGAATGAAGACCAAAACCAAAACAACAACAACAGTAACAACAACAACAACAACAGAACAGAACGTCTAACTACAAAAGTTATAATGTTTATGTAATGTGAATCCCAGAAGGACAATAAAGAGAGAAAGAAAAGAAAAAATAATTGAAACAATAATGAGTGAGAGTTTCCTCATATAATGTTAGACATCAAATCACAGATTCAGGAAGTTCATGGAACACTAAGCAAAATAAATGTCAAAAAATAAAACAACAACAACAACAAAAACTGTGCCTAAGCATATCATCTTTATACTACAGAAAATCGCAGATAAAGATAAAATTTTGAAGCAACTCAGGGGAAGAGAAAAAATACCGTATCTGTGGAGAAATAAAGGTAAGAATTACATCTACTGTGTTCTCAGAAACCATGCAAGCAAGAAGAAAGTGGAGTGAACATAGTGTTGAGAGAATAAAGCTATCAACTTAGAATTTTGTACCCTGTAAATTTATTCTTCAAAGGAGAAGGATAAATAACGACTGTCTCAGAAAAAAATATTGAGGAACTTTGTGGTCAGTAAACCTGCCTTGCAAGAATTGTTAACTAAAACTGTAAAGCTATTAGAAGAAAACACAAAGGAAATACTTAACAATATTGGCCTGGCCAAAGATTTCTTAGATATGAACCCAAAAGCAGAAGCAACAAAGCCAAAAACAAAAACAAACAAAAAACAAATGGAAATGCATCAAACTAAAAAGCAGAGGAAACAACTAATAGAATGAAGAGACAATTTGCAGATTTGAAGAGAATATTTGCAAACCAAAACACCTATTAGATAATCTGATAAGAGGCTAGTATCTAACATATATAAGAAATTCAAAGAACTCAACAACAAGAAAACAACAACAACAAAAAACAATTAAAAAGTGGGCAAAGGACCTAAATAGATGTTTCTCAAAAGAAGACATACAAATGGTCAATAGATACATAAAAAATACTTATTATCACTGGTCATCAGGCAAATAGAAATTAAATCCACAATGAAATATCACCTCATGCCTGACAGACTGTTACACTTTTTTAAAAAATGATGAGTGATAGCAACTGTTGGCATGAGTGTGGAGAAAAGACAACCCTTGTACACAGTTGGTAGGAATGTAAATTAATAAAGCCATTATGGAAAATAGTATTGAGGTTCCTTAGGAAAGCAAAAGTAGAATTTTCATATGATCCTGTAATCCAACTTCTGGGTATATATCCCAAAAAACTGAAATCTGTGTGCTGAAGAGATATCTGAATTCCCATGTTTATTGCAGCATTATTCACAATAGCTAAAATATGGAAGCAACCTAGATGTCTACTATGAGACAAATTAACAAAAAATGTTTTATATATATATATATATCACCTCATGCCTATGTATATATGTGTGTGT
>NW_012117821.1:4426493-4428163 GCF_000951035.1 Colobus angolensis palliatus | reverse complement strand
GCTACCATCCGTGTCGGATGTGACTTACTCTTCCTCGCCTTCCACCATGATCGAGGCCTCCCCAGCCACATGGAACTGTGAGTCCATTAAACCTATTTTTTTCCCCAGTCTCAGGAATATCTTTATCAACTGCATGAAAACAGACTAAAACAGAGTAAATTTAAAATATTTTCACCACAAATATATGTCTATGAAGTGATGGATTTGTTAATTTGCTTGATTTACTCATTCCACATTATAAACATAAATAAAAACATCACATTGCATATATATGTATAAAATTATTTTTCAATTAAAAATAAAACTTAAGAAACAGTTTATTAGAGAAAAAATAATATAGGTCAGCAACTCAGATCTAAGGAAAAGAAGAGCATTGAAGAAGTGAAGGTAAAATAAAAACTTATTTTTCTTATTCTTAATAGATCTAACAGATAACAATTTACTCAAAATAATGATAGCAATGACATATTTGACTATATATGTTATATAGATATATATACATGACTGTATATAGATATATATGTACAATCATGCATCACTTAATAATGAGAATATATTCAGAGAAATGCATCATTCAGTGATTTTGTTATTGTGGAAACATCACAGAGTATACTTAAACCTAGATGGTACAGGCTACTACACACATAGACTATATGGTATAGCCTGTTACTCCCAGGCCACAAACCTATACAGCATATTACTGTACTGGATACTACTATAGGCAATACACGATGGTAAATATTTGTGTCTCTAAACATAGAAATGTCATAGCATATGAAAAGATGGATCACATATGTCATCAGGAAAATAAATGCAAATTGAAACAATAAGATGTTACTGAACACCTATTAGAATGTCCAAAATTCAGAACATTAACAACACCAAATGCTGGTAAGGATGCAAGACAACAGAAACTCATCATTGCTGGCAGATGCAAAATGATACAGCCACTTTGGAAAATAGTTTGGCAGATTCTTATGAAGCTAAATATACTCTTACCACACAATCCAGCAATTATGCTCCTTGATATTTACCCCAAGGAGTTTAAAACTTATGTCCACAAGAAAACTGCCATACAGATGTTTAGAGCAGCTTTACTTATAATTGCCCAAACACAGAAACAACTAACATATCCTTCAGTAGCTGAACAAATAAACAAACTGCACTACATCAAGACAATGAAACATTTAGTACCCAAAACAAATAAATTTTCAAACTATATAAAGGCATGAAGAATCTGAAATGTGTATTACTAAGTGAAGAAGCAAATCTGAAGAGGCTGCATGCTTTTTGATTCCAACTATATCACATTCTAGAAAAGGAAAAACTATGAATACAGTAGAAAGATCAGAGTTTGCCAGGAGTTGGGGTTGGGAATGGGGAAATGAATAGATAGACCACAGAAGATTTTTAGGGTTGTGAAAATACTCTGTATGATGCTATAATAATAGATGCACGTCATTATTATAAGTAAGCATTTTTCCAAGCCGACAGATTGTACAACAGCAAGAGTGAACTCATGGACTTTAGGTGATTGTGATGTGTCGATGCAGGTTCATCAATTGCAACAAATGTGCCACTCTGGCAGGAGATGTTAATGTGGGGTTAGGGGATACGTGGGAAATGTCTGCAACTTCCTCTCAATTTTTCTGTGAATCTAAAACTACTCT
>NW_012117821.1:4398053-4425778 GCF_000951035.1 Colobus angolensis palliatus | reverse complement strand
GTTTTTGAATTAGAAACTGTCTTTTAAGAATATCACAGGGTGACTGTTATTCCTCATACATTGGTTTCCTCCTGTCTGCCACCAAGGTAACTCATAGTCTGTACCCCATCCGATATTATATTACTCTCCCATATGAAAATTTGTTCCTAGTCACTGTCTCATAAGCACATCAAAGTCAGTTCCAATCCTCCTATCATTTCCTGTTCTGGAACATTCTTCCATCACCCTGCCTATCCAATTTCTGCACCTACTATTTACTCCTTCATTGATGACTTCCCAAACTGTCCAAGTCAAGGTTGACTGTCATCTCACATCATGGAAGTGCTTAGTGTAAAATTATTTTCTTTTTAATTTATCATTCCAACTATTATTTTAGATTCAGTGGGTACATGTGTGGGTTTGTTACATGGGGTTACTGCGTGACACTAAGGTTTGGAGGACAAATGGTCCCGACCCCAGGTAGTGAGCTTAGCACCCAAAGGGTAGTTTTTCAGCACCTGCCCAACTCCTTACCTCCCCCTTCTAGTAATCTCCAGTGTTTATTGTTTGTATCTTTATGTCCATGTGTATTTAATGTTCAGCCCCCACTTATAAGTGAGAATATACTTATAAGTATTTGGTTTTCTGTTCCTGTATTAATTCTCTTAAGACAATGGCATCCAGTTGTATCCAGGTTGCTGCAAAGGACATGATTTCATGCTTTTTATGAATGTATAGTATTCCACGGTATATATGTACCACATTTTTTTATCCAGCCCACTATTGATGGGCACCTAGGTTGATTCCATGCCTTTGCTATTATGAATAGTGCTGTGATGAATATACAAGGGCATGTATCCTTTTCATAGAATAGTTTATCTTCTTTGGGGTATATAGTCAGTATTCAGTAGTGGGATTTCTAGGTTAAATCGTAAGCCCATTTATAGTCCTTTGAGAAATCTCCAAAATATTTTCCTCAGTGGCTGCACTAATTTACATTCCCATCAACAGTGTATGAGTGTCCCTTCCCTTTTCTCTGAAGCCTCGCCAGAATCTGATATTTTTTTTTGAGTTTTTGATAAAAGGCTCCTGAAACTGATAAATGACCTCAGTAAAGTTTTAGGATATAATATCAACGTACAAAAATCAAGAGCATTCTACACACCAATAACATTCAAGCTGAGAGCCAAAACAACAACACAGTCCCATTTACAATAGCCGCACACACACAAAAATAAAGTATAATACCTAGGAATACAGTTAAACAAGGAGATGGAAAGTCTCTACAAGGAGAACTACAAAACACTGTTGAAAGAAATCATAAATGACAAAAACAAATGAAAACAACATTCCATGCTCATGGATTGGAAGATCCAATATTATTAAAATGGACATACTGCCCAAAGCAATCTACAGATTCAGTGCTATTCCTGTTAAACTACCCATATCATTTTTCACAGAATTAGAAAAAACTATTCTAAAATTTATATGGAACCAAAAAAGAGCCCAAATAGCCAAAGCAATCCTAAGCAAAAAGAACAAAGCTGGAGGCATCACGTGACTTCAAACTATGATATAAGGCTACAGTAACCAATACAGCATAGCACTGGTGCAAAAACAGACATATAGACTAATGGAAAAAGATAGAGAACCCAGAAATGAAGGAACACACCTACAACCAGCTGATCTTCAGCAAAGCTGACAAAAATAAGCAATGGGGAAAGGACTCCCTATTCAATAAATGGTATGGAGACAACTGGCTAGCCATATTCAGAAAAATGAAACTGAACCCCTACCTTTCACCATGTGCAAATATTAACTCAAGAAGGATTAAAGATTAACTTCAAACTGTAAGAATCCTAGAAGAAAACCTAGGGAATACCATTCTGGACAATACCATTCTGGATATTGGCCTTCGCAAAGAATTTATGGCTAAGTCCTCAAAAGCAATTGCAACAAAAACAAAAATTGACAAATGGGACCTAATTAAATGAAAGAGCATCTGTGCAGGAAAAGAAACTATCAACAGAGTAAACAGACAACCTCCAGAATGGGAGGAAATATTGGCAAACAATGCATTTAACAGAGATCTTATATCCAGAATCTATAAGAAACTTATACAATTGAACAAATAAACAACTCCATTAAAAAGTGAGCGGAGGACATGAACAGACACTTCTCAAAAGAAGCAGCACAAACAGCCAACAGACATATTTTTTAAAAGTTCAACATCACTAATCATCAGAGAAATGCAAATTATTTTCTTTTTCTTTTTCTTTTTTTTTAGATGAAATTTTACTCTTGTTGTCCAGGCTGGAGTGCATTGGCACGATCTCTGCTCACTGCAACCTCTGCCTCCTGGGTTCAAGCAATTCCCCTGCGTCAGCCTCCCGAGTAGCTGGGAGTACAGGCACGCACCACCATGTCTGGATAATTTTGTATTTTTTTTTTGTTAGTAGAGATGGTTTTTCTTCATGTTGGTCAGGCTGGTCTCAAACTCCTGACCTCAGGCGATCTGTCCACCTTATTTTGTTATAATAATGTTTTGAGTCCCTGAACGTATCATTAGAAATTCAAGGAAATGGGCTAAGTCATGGAATTTTCCCTCATTTCCCAAAAAGTTAGTCATGTGTTCAGCAAATACTAAGTAATCAAGACATATTTAAAGGTTTTGTCTGTACAGTGGGTGCGTCTCTGCCATCTAAGTCACTGCTGTCTTTGAGTGACAACTAGTAGTATCACAGAGGACGTTTGACAGGAGTAAGGACTGAATTAGAGTTCTTTGTTGGATGTGGTTCTGAGGCACAGGAAAATCATTAGAAATCACTGCAATTTGTAATTTTTATGTCATTTAGCTCTGCAGTTTGCATTGTGCCTCTGTTTTATTGGCATGTATATTTTGCTCCCTAGGAACTCCAGAGGACAAAATGTTACCATTAATTTACTAACATTGTTTGGACTTATATTGCAATACATAGAGTGAACACAACATTCCCATTGTTGAAAAACTTCATCACGTATGCAATAGATGTTTTACTAAGAAAAGGTGACCAGTTTTAAATGCCTAGAGACACAATACACCTGAAGGCAAAGTCTTACCAATAGGATATTTCTGCTAAGGACAACTTCTTCACCATGTAAATGGTAACTTATCTTATCCAAGGCTTCTTATCAACTCATCACCACTTCAACTGAATGAGGGGCCAAGTGGCTGAATTACCCTTCAAAAGTCCCTGTTTTGTCATTTTAAGATGTTATAGCCTGTGTGCATAATAATAATAAATATGCTTTAATAATTAATTTGCATCTGTTTAACATGAATTATGCCATTAAAACTAAATTAAATATCTAGCCAAAGATCTTAATGGAACTTATTGCCCCCAAAATGCAAAACCTCCTTTCAATTAAAACTCTTTGCAGCAATAATTGTAATAAATGCATCACCTCACTTACATTTCTCTCTTATCATCCTGAACATGTCTCTCATCTTGGCACTGTAGGACATTTTTGTGTTGGCAGGATATTAGTGAAGCATGTTGTAGTTAACACTAATTAATTCATGTTGATCTCTTTACAATCTAATGGAACAAAATTAAACCTGTACTTTGTTCATTTGGTTCATATTTTTCAAATGAGACACCTAATGAGACTTTTTAAACGGCATGTCAACTCTGTAGTCTCTGAGATTTCTTTAAGCTTTCCAAAGGGAAAAACCTGAATATGCCAATAATAATGATTAGGATTGTATAGCAAAAAAGGGAAATGAATTGCCATAAAGTGGCTGATGATTTTTCAAAACCAATTTCTAGTTATGAATGTATAATCATGCAGCAGTTTCTTCTTAAAACTTACATTGAAGGAAGGAAATTAAATAGCGAATTTTGTCAATACATCCTAGATTATATAACCTAGGAAGGCTTAGATCTACACTGCCAAAATATTTCTGAAAAAGCGATAATTATCTAGGTAATTAAAAACAACTTTGGCCTTTGTTTTTAGAATCTACCTTAATTGCCTGTTTGGAAATAATGAACCTCAGATGTTGCTGTTTTATTGGCTTTATTTTTTATTTCCATTCTTTTTGCTTGATTTTTCATTTTTATTTGCTTAAGAAAGAACTTCCTTGAAAATAATAATAGCTCAATTGATTATAACTGTAGGGATTAATATATTATTAGGTCCTCCAAAAGACAATGATGATTTTTTTTTTCTGGTTTATATTTACCAAGCATAATTGTATATATTTTGGAAACTACTCTGGGATATTGGTCAAATCACTTTCTGGCTTCGATTTTCTGATTTTTTTCCTGTTGCAAATGAGTATGCTGATCCATATGATCTCTTAGAACTAAAATTTTAAAAATAGATGATTCAAAATACAACATAAGCAGCCAAAATCTTATTCAGAGGAAAATTCATAGTCTTATAATTTTGGTGCTTACTACTAAAAAGAGGACTATGTATAATTCAAAACAAAAACTGAAATAAAACTAAGTCATAAAATTAACTGAAGAAAGGCAATGTAGACCTGAGTTTCTCCAAGAGATTTTGATGCTTAAAATTGTTGTTTTCATCATTTTCTGTCATTTATTTGATATTCCTGCTTTACTGATACTCTTAGACTTAATCTTTCTATCCAGTAATCTGTTAATTATAACATTATATTTACATACTCTCTTTTGGACTTGCAGAAGTGAGTTCAGTTTTATATATGTATATTATATGATAATATATAGAATTATATATTATTATATGTCATATATAGATATTACACTGTTACTTTTTGTGTCTCATTTCTGTCTCTCTCTCTCTCTCACACACACACACAAACATCATGCAATTTATCTGGTATGTTTTATCAAATTCTCACATGGCATTTTCAGAGACAAAGAGTTAATCAATCATCATTTATCCTATATGCCAAGGGTCCTAAATTCCTAAAGTAAGAAGCCTTACACAGCTGTGCTTTCTTAAACAGAAAAGCTCTCTGAGGGTTTGGTCTAATTCAATTTTTATATAGTGTACCCTAGAAGGCCTTTATTTCCTTTAAAGATAGGGAAGAGTTGGAGATGCCAGTCTCAGTTGCTTCAAAACTAGTTGCTATTAACGTCCAAGAGGAAGGTAGCAACTAGATTCCCAAGTGCAACAGTTCCTCCCTGAATACTTTAGGCATCCAGTTCCTCACTGAACACTTTAGGCATCCAGCACTAAGATGACATTTTGACAGAGGGATGAGACAGGCAAGGTCTCCTTTACTTACTGAAAGGAAGTATAGTCCAGTCTTATAAACTAGATTTTAACAAAATGGAAAACAACAGTAGACTGCAATAAGACATTTTTAAAAATGGTGCTCAAACACCTAATTTTATTTTTTTAAATATTTTATTTTATTTTATTTTATTATTTTTTGAGACAGAGTCTCCTTCTGTCACCCGGTCTACAGTGCAGTGGCACAATCTCGGCTCACTGCAAACTCCGCCTCGTGGGTTCACGCAATTCTCCTGGCTCAGCCTCCTGAGTAGCTGGGACTATGGGCATGTGGCACCACACCCAGCTAATTTTTATACTTTTAGTAGGGACGGGGTTTCACCATGTTGGCCAGGCTGGTCTTGAACTCCTGACCTCAGGTGATCAATCCACCTCAGCCTCTCAAAGTACTGGGATTACAGGTATGAGCCACCACACCCAGCCCCAAATTTTAATTGTTTAGACTATTTTAGTAGTGTGATTTCAAAGAAAGAAGACACTGGGCATTACAATAATCAAAAGAGCCTTCCTGAAGGTTTCTGCATAGGCAGTCATACTCACTTATGTTCCTGTATGTATAACCAACCATTTTTGAGTATTTGTGCAATATCTCTTGCCCACTATGTGTGATCACCATCCTTACTTAATCAGTATTGCCTAGTTCCATAAAGGAAATACCAATAGTGGGAAAACTATGTAGCTACTCACAAGCTATCAAATAGGAGTCTGTAAGAATGTGGACCCACGTTCAGGTGATACTCCTTGATTCCTCAACTTGGTGATTGGGTGGTTTTCATAACCCACACAGAACTTCATGTACAACCAAAAGAGGTGCCTGCTCTTCTGGTAGAGAGTCAGTTTCTCAGCCACTGCTCAGAAGTCCATCTGTTTACTGGACCAGAAGATATGGTGAAAACCCAATTGACTACATTTTACAGAGTAGACTCAGTCTCCCTCCCCTAGGATCTCTGGCCACCTGATGAAATGAGTAGACACTGGAACAGGAGTCTGGGAAACTCACCACACAGAGAAACTGATATGAGATTTTATTCTTCCAGTGACACTGACTTTATCTGTCTACAGGAGCAAAATGAAGGAGCAGCATGGGCAGTCCTGCCATCTTCAAGTAGAATGTAAAACTTACTCTATGGAACCAAAGCGGAATGAAGTAGGGGTGTGGTGCTGGCCAAATCCTCCAGGATTTGCATTCCTAGCTGTCAGGTGGCTTTGATTTTTACTGTGTTGTTAATCTAACTAAATGGACAGTTCACCACATTGGAGCTTATTAGAAATACAGAAACTTAGTCCAACGCAACTCTATTGTGTGTGATAGACTTTGTCTTTAACAAGATCCTCAGAGGGTTTGTATGTATGGACTGAAAGGGAGTATGTAGGTTATGAAGGCTGGAGAAGCCCTATAATAATAAACACCCAAGCCCATGTCTTCATGGAACTTACTTTCTAGTGCGGAATACAAACAAGAATACAAACTGCCAAGAGTGGTCACAACCATGGCCAAAATCCATTGAGGAGTGACTATTATCAGATACTTTCCTAAGTATTGAATAGTATTAAACTTGTTTTCATGTGTTAACTCGTTTAGTCCTCACAATGAACTAATTGGATAGTACCATTAACGTCATTTTACAGATAAAAAAAATGGAGGCACAGCAATTTTATTTTAGCCAAAAATCACAGTCAGCCAGTGATAATGCTGAGACTCGAACGGAGGATTGTTGGGCTCCTGAGTCACATCCTTAACTATTGCATTTTACTGATAATTTCTAAGACTAAAAGTCAGGTTTCGATATGAGAACACTGGAGGAGCAAGTAACTCAAGTTTTCCAGAAAAATGATGACTAAACGGAGGCACAAGAATGAGGGAGAAGGAGCCAAGGCAGTGGTGTCTATTCAGCAGTACCTGGACATTCCTTTTATACTACCAACTCAGCCTAACTAGCTCTGGAGCATGTCCCTTAGCTACACAAATGTCTTTTCTTTTGCAGGTTCTCTTTGATCTGCTTTGCTTACACTATGCTTGCCAGCAGGACTGTCTTTCTCTGGATCTGTCCCTCTGTTTTCTTCTGTCTCCTCAGGGATCCTTGCTCCCACCATTAGGAGAATGATTTAATAGCTCCCACACATGTTTCGTTCTCATCATTCCTGCAATGTTTTGTGCCTTTGAATAGGGGAACTCATCCAACTTAAATGGTTCTCCAATCAGGTACATTCCTTACTACAATCAATGGAATATATCCTCCATCCTCTCAGGTTGGCATGTTTTCCTTCTAAAATCTGCCTTTACTGGAGTAACCAATAGCATGTTAAAAAGGAATAAGCAAGTTTAGTGATAGCAATCTCAGAAAAGGGGCCTTGGAATGAAGGAACAGAAAGACAGAGCTGTTTGCTTGACTAAGGGCATGGCTCAGCCTGACTCAGAGCTCCATGCTTTATGAAATGACTTTCCCTTTGACAAGCCCAACTTGCCTGTTTTAGCAACTGATGTTGATCTTGCCTTAGAAATAGCTGATTCCTTAAGGCATGTGAGAATCACTCTTGAGATAATTCAGCTAAAATGGAAAGGCTTCGTTGCTCTCAGTTTACCTTATCTGCCTAGACCAGGGAAACTCTAAGCCATGCTCTGTCAATCCCCATCTCTCTCTTTCAATCAGTTAAATTTGGTTTAAGGTCCTTCAGATCTCAGGAAAAGTATACGGAACATATGATATGCTCAATTCCGTGTCAGGCACCTAATAAATGCTCAGTAAGTGAGTGAAAGCTAAGATTGTATTCACTGTTGCACAGTTCAGTAAAATAGAGTCAACTTTGGTTATTGGTGCTAGCATCGGAAAGAACAAACTGTCTTCAAATAATTTCTCTTTGGATTCGTGTTGCGATATATTATTATTATTTCTCAACCATTGTTGTTGGTTCACATTCTGAATAAAATTTGCATTTTCAGAGCATAGACCTATAGCCAGTGTATACAACATAATACTATTACTTAAAAATAAAGAAATAAATGCAACATCTATTACCAGTTTATTT
The DNA here is from genome assembly GCF_000951035.1 of Colobus angolensis palliatus. NCBI lineage: Eukaryota > Metazoa > Chordata > Mammalia > Primates > Cercopithecidae > Colobus > Colobus angolensis. The sequence continues at coordinate 4,417,504 of NW_012117821.1, read as the reverse complement.
TTTAATGAATGAAATATAAAAATATTTCTAGTAAGGTAGTGAAATTACAGATTACTTATCAATATATCTGCTTTATGCTTTTTATTTTGTGTGCTTTATACATTTTTATACTTTCCAAAATTTACTCTCTATATATTCTTTTTAAACAAAGTGTAAGATTTAAAATTTTAGAATAAATATTTTTACCCCAGAGAAGTTTCATGCAGATAAGAAAGAAATGTTTATGAATAATCTCACAGTAAGAGAACCTTTATCTCAAATGAAATTTAGTGATATTGACCTTGTCTAACACCAATATTCTGTTTGAAGCATGCTTCTGTCATAGGTTATAAATTTTTAAGGGAGGGTGGGTTGTAAAATTTCCAGATCTTGCAGATCAACAATGTTTTTTTTTTTCCTTCACTTTGTAGGAAACTCTTATCCACAGGAAGGATTAGAGAATCACATAATTTTGGAGTTGGAAGGTATTTGAGATCAGCTTTCTTATGATCAGTTTTATTGTCAGAACTTCATTTTTTAGGGCTTCTCATTCTTTATCTGAAATTGTCCCAGTGCCTAGCACGGTGGGTACATAAAAGCCACTCAGTAAATGCTGCTGGATGAGTCAAGGGATCTTTTTCCTTTAATAGCATGTATCTATAGGGTACTATTATAATGTTCTCTGAATATGTTGAAATTTGCTTTTCCCAAATATAGAGCACAAGTCTGTCTCCTTCTTTTGTTTCTTTCCTGCCCTTTTATGGTGCTTTCTCAAAATATGATACTCACCTCTGAATCACCAGCTGGTGCCTCCTTGTTAGTCAGAATTATGAAGGAAGTGCCAATTACTTCATTTATTTTATCAGATAATTTATTCAGCAAATGCCCCACTATATCTGGCATTTTTTATTGGATAAGAGAGAAGGCTAAGTAATAAGACTGAGATACGGGCTAAAGATATATAAGTGCGTGTTTGTGTACATATATGTGTGTGTATGTGTATATATATGTATGTATATGTGTAGACATATATAAATCATTAGCATATAGATGGTAATTGAATCTACATTGTTTTAAAATTTTTATTTTTGTTTTAATATGGCAATAACACTTAACATGAGATCTACCTCTTAACATAATATTGTTAGAGTATAATATTGTTAACTATAGGCACAATGCTGTATAGCAGCCCTCTAGACCTTATTTATCTTGGATTACTGAAATTTCAGACCCAGTGATTAGCAACTCTTCCTTGCTCTGTCCCCACTGTCCCTGGCAATCACTGTTCTGTTCTCTGTTTCAGTGAGTTTGACTATTTTACATACGTCATTTCAATGGAAACATGCAGCAAATTTGGTATAATTAGAAAGAAATGATAACCAAGAAAACACAACAGTAGAAAAAATAAAATATCAGAAATATGCGTTTTCTATAACACTTGTTTGTTTTTAACTATGGAGATAAGAATTAAGAGGAACGTGTCACCTTTTCTAATTTTCTACTTTAAACAAGCAATGTAGTCTTGTTGCTCTTGGGTTTGTATGTTTTTTTTTTTAACTTTTAAAATGTTTGAATGTTTTTTCTCTATATTATTATAGGTCCCTCCAGGACAAAGTCTTGTGATTTATTGTATTTGTACAATTATCAATATATTATCATACCTACAACAGGCACCTAGCAACAGTTGCTGGTTGAATAAATAGGTAAATTCCATATGATATTTCAAGATTCCTAGCAAATCTGGAACACTATTCCTAACCAAGTTTGTCTTTACCTGTATCTTATGTCTGTATGAGATATATGGGTGAACAGGTATTTTTCTTACATATTTTTCAAATCAAAACTATAAAAATGAGTTATCCACCTAAATGTCTGCTAATGGCTCCACCTCCAAGGTGATGCCATGGGAGTGGTTGAATAAAATTACTGAAGGAAAATAAAAACATTATGAGGATTTTATGTCATTGAAGAACCTTAGCAGTATATAATTTAGTCCATTATTAGGGGGTTGGAAATTCAAAGATGAAAACACCATTATTGTAAAAGTCCAAATAGTCAATAAACAAAGGACACTTAGAAAAGATGGATCCAAAGGTTCTAAGTAAAATAGAACATTGGAAGCAATAAATGGATCTTCAAAAAATAGGCAAGTTTAAAAGACAGAATAAATTGTATTTATTTTACACTAGCAACTGTTTACACATTTACTGAAATATGCAAACAAAGAAACAAACAAATTTCTTCAGGCATATTTTGGAGTGTGATACCATTTAGTTTTGCCTGTAGGTGATGGCACTGATTAGTGCCCTTTTGTCTCTCCAGATGTAGAGAAATTGTTTTAATATTTTCGCCTTCATGTAATGAGCGTAGCACTTAGTGCTATTAAATACGTTAGAAATAAAGGGTAAACATATATCTAAATGAAGTGGGTTTGAACTAGCCCTATCAAAGAAGCTGTGGTATTTGGAAATATTTCATCTCTCTTTCCTCACTTTTATTATTAATAATATCTTCTGTGTACATTTTTTTAAACCCCATCAAATGTTTTCAGACTACAAAATTTCTAGCTCCGAAATCTTTTGAGAGTTATTATTATATTCATTTTATATCAGCCAACTTGTAGCTGCTGGAAATGAAGGGAATAAACATCTATCATTTCAGAATGTCACGGAGTAGGACTGGATGCCAAGTGGCTGAAGTCCCCACCACTGCTGCAGGGTGTGACACCACCTTATTCGTGCTCTTTCAAAAGTAACAAAGAAGCCCCACACAAAGGTTTCAGCTTAAATTAGGCATGGGAATATGTCTGGGTGGAGAGATTCATCTTCAAAACCAACCCTTTAATCTAATTCAACCAGTGCTTGCTGAATGTTACATTTATTCATGAATTTCTACCATGCTAATTGCTTGTTTGGTGTAGTGACAGAAGGCAAATGACAAATACAGATTTCATCTACTCAACAAATATGAACAAATAATTAAGAATGTAGTACAGAGACGAACCACATAGGATGTTTCATGTCATGTGTATTTTAAAATAAGATCAAGTGCATTTAAATCTAAATACTCAAAGAATAGTCTTGCCCCTCTCTAAGGAGAAGGCAATGTAGAATCTGTGCCCTAAAAAGTAGGTTATTGTCTAATGAATGATGCTGTATGTTCACCAGTATCTTTGCCCATGTAAGTATAACAAAACCATCAGATGATTAGATAAAGGGGAAAAATAGACCTTAATTTCCTCCCAGATGATAAACTGTACCATAAAGAAGAACCTATAGAAAGAAGAAGCAGGAGGAGAAGGAGGACGAGGAGGAGGAGGAGGAGGAAGAAAAAGAGGAGGAGCAGGAGGAGGAGGAAGAGGAAGAAGAAAAGAAGAAGGAGAGCTGCTTCTATGTTAGCATTAACTAAATTTTATGATCACGTCTCTCTGACTCTTCTTCCTCCTATGTCAGGGTTTATTTCATTCTTCTCCAAATTCAGTAAATGCTCATTGCTCACTCTGGGTTAATCAGCATTTCTGAAGTGTGCTTTGAGGGCCATGGAGTCTTCTTTCAGGGATTCCATAAGGTCCTCTCTTCCTAAAATACTGGTCTGTATGAGGACATATTTTCTTTGTATACTTCAGATAAAACAACATATATCAGATTGAATGTAAAAGCAAATTTGAGAGTCCAGGTGTCTTCTATTAAGCCTGGCATAAAAGAAATTTATAAAAGTATAAAGCAATGTCACTCTTTCCACCAAAACAGTTTTTGTCTTGGAAAATACTTATTTTTCATAAAAAAATAGATTAACACAAAAAGTTAAGAAATGATAAGACCAAGTGTGCATTGCAGACTCAAGCACACATTTATTTAAAAAATTTATAAGCATTCTGTTTTCTTCAATAGATACATCTGGGTGAGAATTTCTCTTAAATCTACATGCTGTAAATGTTCAGTCTGGAAATACTGAAATCCAAATTGGGCAATAAATATCATGAGGTAAAGGTGGCTTAGAGTTGATTCTAGAGAAAAATTCTGGAATTCAGCATCAGCACCAGCAGAGCATAGAACCCAATACAGTTACACAGGCTTACTCTGAGCTAATTTGGAACAATGATTCCTGATATGATAACATAATTCTTGTGTCTATCAGGAAGATCTTCAGAGCTAGCAGAAGAGCCCTGAGGCAGGCAATAGTCTAGGGTTGCTGGATCATTTTATCAAAGAGAGCTAAGAGTAGCTGTGAACCTCTGGGAATACGTATGTGTAGTTTGTAACCTGAGATCAATAGGATTGGAAGATGTCTTGAAATAAGGGTTTTCCTTGATCCATGTGCTTGAAGCAAACTTGGGGCACCAAGGAATGGTTGGTGTCTGATATGGTTGGCTGTGTCCCCACCCAAATCTTACCTTGAATTATAATAATCCCCATGTGTCAAGGGTAGGGCCAGGTGGAGATAATTGAATCATGTGGGCAGTTTTCCCTATACTGTTCTCATGGTAATGAATAAGTCTCATGAGATCTGATGGTCTTATAAATGGGAGTTCCCCTGCACAAGCTCTCTTTGCCTGCCACCATGTAAGACGTGACTTTGCTCCTCATTCACCTTCTGCCATAATTGTGGCCTCCCCCAGCCATGTGGAACTGTGAGTCAATTAAACCTCTTTTCTTTGTAAATTACCCAGTCTCAGATATGTCTTTATTAGCAGCGTGAGAACAGACTAGTACAGTGGCCAACACGTTTGTGCATACCGCCAGCAGTAATATCTCAAGTGTATGTTGGCTCAGACACTTTGGAGAATCAAGAAGCTCAATCATATAGATTATCTAAAATAAGTGTCACTTGTCCCTGAGCCTGAATTTCGTGAATGTTGGCTCTTTCGTCCCATGATCCTCTTCTACATAAAACAACCCAAGTATCTATCCAAAATTTGTTTGAAATTTTCTTGACTTCTCATTTGGCTAGTAGTTGTCAATTATTTCAAGAGTGTTCACTTGTCTTTCCTGAGAGGGCTGCTATCAGTGTTCTGGCCTACAGTGAACTTCTCTGATTTCTTGATAATTATAAAGGATAAGGAAGTAAAGTTGCTTTCTACCTGCCGCATCCATGTTTCCATTTGGTGTGGGTCTTGAGGTGACCTCAGACTTTCCCGAGCTACACTACATAAGAGGAAGTCTTCATCCTCAGGCTGATGACCATCTTCTTAATACCCTCAACTGCTGTTCCTTCTGTCTGAAACATTCTCTCACTTCTTCAGTTGGCAAATTCCTATGTATCTTCTAGTTCCCCACTCAGACAAAATCTCATTTTTGATCCTCTTTAGAATAGGCAATTTACTCCTGCTCTTTCTTCTATATGAAGCCCCTGTCATGGCATTATCATATTTTACTATGACTGATAATTTAATCAATTTATTTCCCTTCTAGCTTTAAGCTCTTGAAGGTAAACACGTGTCTATGTTACCAGTCCCGGGGCCCCTAGTGATTAGTCTTTAATACTTAGTAGATAATCAACCAATACTTACTCAGCAAATGATTGTATGGTTAGATGGATGAATGAACAGTTGTTGACCCAAGTTACATTCACTAAGCAAAGACTATGAACAAGGAAGAAAGCAATGCCTTGGTTTGTGACCCAAATTTTACAACGTATACTAATGAGATTGCTATTACTATACAATGTTTACTAACTCTTTGACTTTCTGGATACTGGAAACTTTTGAACACTTGACCTTATTTGTCTTGGCTATTTATCTTGGACTCAACATTCTGTGTCTACCAGATCCTATTGATCAGTGGAAATTTCCATTGTGATTACTCTTACATTTTCCTAGTCCTATTGCCCCATATGTCTTAATGGGATAATATAGCACTTTAAAGTAAAACCTAATAATTGTTCTCAAAAATATAAACTCTGTGCTCTTCTGTTTTCACAAAGTAAAACGTCTCTGCTTTTAACTATTCTGTAGGTTTTATTCAGCATATTTTTTGTCAGTTATCTATAAGGTACTGTCAAAGTATTAAGAACATATGGTCCTGACCCCAACGAGATGTATGTAATGCCCAAGAAATAGCAAACGTAGATAATACAAATGCTTACTAGTTGTTTCTAGGGGGCTAAAAAAAAATCTTATTTCTAAAGTTGTACATAATGAAATTCTGAAACTACTTGACTTAACATGTACAAAACTAAATAGTAGGGACAAATCCTTTATTCCATGTAGGTAAGAAATAAGTAAAGGGTTTTGTTTGTTTGTTTGTTTGTTTTGAGACTGGGTCTTGCTCTGTAGCCCAGGCTAAGCAGTGCAATCTTAGCTCACTGCAACCTCTGCCTCCTGGGTTCAAGGGATTCTCCTGCCTCAGCCTCCTGTGTAGCTGGGAGTACAGGTGCCCGCCAGCACGCCCGGCTAATTTTTGTATATTTTGGTACAGATGGGGTTTTACCATATGGCCCAGGCTGGTTTCAAATTCCTGACCTTGTGATCTGCCTGCCTCGGCCTCACAAAGTGCTGGGATTACAGGCATGAGCCACTGCACCCAGCCAAATGTTTTTAATGTAATGTGTAGAAATCTCAATTCTATATCATAAAACAAGCTAAGTAAAACCAGAGATTAATATTATTTAAACTAACCCTGGAGTTACATGCTATTTCGTATCCTCTTTTTTTGGAGTCTCTCAAACATTTTAAACTTTTCTAGTACAGATTTGGGTGAGGTATCTTTCTCTCTAAGTCTAAACTTTAACTTAATCCAGCCATCTATCTATCTTTATACTCTTTTATCTGTCACTGACACATTCCATAAAAGGTTTTAGGAGCAAATATGCTTTTGGTATTGAAAACAAATTTATTTATTAATTCATAAATATTTTAAGCACCGTCTATGTTTCTGGCACTGCACTAAACACTAGACATATAGTAATAAACAAACCAGAAATAACTTTATGGAATGGATAGAAAAAATCTAAGCAGTTATCCTTACAATTGAAATGCTCACTTTGCCTGGGAAAACAAATCTGTAAATGAATCTTAGAATATGTTTTAGCTATCAGTATTAGAACAAAGTTCAATGGCAGTATGAAATCAGGTTTAGCTAACTTTACCTGGAAGTTCAGAGAATATGGGATGGCTAGGGATGAGGCTATACATAAAAAAAGTTTGGAGACCAGGGTTAGAAAATATTTTAACTGGTAAACTACTTAGAAGTAAAAGTAAAATTCTTTGTTGGTGCAAATGAAGTGCCTCAGAATTCACCCAACTTTTATTTCAGTATCTTCTTTCATACTTCAGTTTCCTGGTTGCACCTAACAAATTATTTTAAATTATGATGATTAACATTTTAATAATATAAAATCTAGTATTTAATCAAAATTTGCCATTGTTTAGAAATTGTTGTGAGCTGTTGGCTTGTATTGACATAATACACTCATTCTAGGAGGGAATTAAATTTAACTAATATCCATTTGATATACATACAAATTGAGTAGAACAGGAGTTATGTTACATGTTTAGGGTCAGATAATTAGTAACTATTGAATACAGAATTTGCATATAGAAAATTTATGTCTAAAGCTCATGCCAGCCTACTTTCCACTGAGAACTAATCATTTTCAGTGTTGATGTTTCAAATAATTGAACTTTCATCTTCAATTAGAAGATAGGTAACAAGTAATTTACTACTAACAGTAAATTCTGAAGTTTGTTTATAATTTTTTATTAGAGTAAATTTAATATTGTCCATTTAATATCACCCAGATCTGATTAGCTTTCTTAAATCATCTTTAGAGGCAGAGTTCTACCAAATGCTATGGGGACAGATATGTGAACATTATCATCCTGGGTATCTCAGTAGAAAGATAATTAACTTCGAATGCTCAATATGCTACTGAAAGCTCATAGAAATTACTGGATTCAAAAGTGAATATTTTAAAAAATGTACATCCAATGGAAATGTAGCATCCGTTGGAAATTACTGTTGTGGTTTTGTAATTTTGTGGTGAGACTGAGTTTGAAAACTACATGCAGAGCAGATTTTATTGTTTCATGATTATATATGGTATATGTATTAGGGTTCCATAGAGACAGAACTAATTTTTTATATATATACATATATATATCCTATATATATATATCCTATTAGTTTATTAAGTAATAATATGAAGCGGAGTTTATTAAGTGTTAACTTACACAATCACAAGGTCCCACAATAGGCTGTCTGCAAGTTCAGGAGCAAGGAGAGCCAGTCAGAGTCTTAAAACTGAAGAACTTGGAGTCCAATGTTTGAGGGCAAGAAGCATCCAGCACGAGAGAAAGATGTAGGCTGGGAGACCAGGCCAATCTTGCCTTTTTATGTTTTTCTGCCTGCTTTATATTCACTGGCAGCTGATAGATTGAGCCCAACAGATTAAGGGTGGGTCTGCCTTCCCCAGCCCACTGACTCAAATGTTAATCTCCTTTGGCAACACCCTCACAGACATACCCAGGATCAATACTTTGCATCCTTCAATCCAATCAAGTTGACACTCAGTATTAACCATCACAAGTCCAGCCCTTGCCAACTTGAACCCATACACATATCCTGAGATCATACGTAACCTTCAAATAAAGACAATAATAAGGTAATTATTACGCCTAACAAAATACAACTATACAACTGGAAATGCACCAATCCCCAACCCAAATGCTATTATATAAAGTTAACAATACTTAAAAGGTAATACGACGTCAATAAATCTTATGTCACATGATAAAGGAAAAGGAAATAAAATGAAAATATTTTTTTAGTAGAAGTGTATACATGCACAAACATGTTTTTAACAAAAGAAAGAGAAAATACTCATGACAGTTACAGTCCTCATTTCTGCAGCTGGTCACATGGTCATAGCTGATATTGATGACTACCTTCTTCTACTACCCATTCTGTATTGCCTTTGCCTTCAACAAGCACCTCAGCAGATCCTGTTTTTTTTTTTTCCTGGTGGAGTGACCCAAACCTTCATTCCTGAGGGGTCTGGACCATTTGTAGTCCTGCCTGAATTAGGCTGTTGTAGCTTCTCATTGACCCTACTCACAGGACATGGTAATACTAAGAGATATCCAATGGATCTCCTGTATTCCATGCATACTCTTCCTTACCTCCCTTATTGGGTAGTAGACTGATTTCATCTTAATAGCCCAGGTCAATAACCCCAGCCAACACTGTAATTCCCTTCTTAACCTGTTGACTTAAAGGTAGGAGGAGCCCAAAGTATGCAGGTGACAATGTTAACTTCCAGTTTAAAGGAATCATTGTTGTGTCTCCTGGTGGCAGCATTCCTTCCTCTGGAACTAAGACCTCAAGGCCAGCAGAACAGAATATCGCAGGTACAGGAAGCAAAAATTTTGCTAGCGGATCACTAGGAGTGATGGTGAATGATGTCACTTCCACCTCCACCCCTTGATTCCTGGACCCTTGAATCCTGACTATGGGAGAAACAGTATCATATATTGGATGCTGATTCAGAACATACACAACCTTCTGGAGAACTTTGCCTCAGCCTTGCAAAGTATTGTCACCTTGTTGGCATTGTAATTGTGAATTCAAAAGGTCATTCCACCATTCTATCAATCCAGCTGCTTCAGAATGATGGAGAACATGGTAAAACCAGTTAATTCCATAAGCATGAGCCCACTGCCGCAATTCTTTAGCCATAAAGTGAGTGTCTTGGTCAAAGGCAATGCTGTGTAGAATACCATGACGGTGGATAAGGCATTCCGTGAGTCCATGGATGATAGTCTTGGCAGAACATTGCATGCGGGTTAGGAAAACCCATATCCAGAGAAGTCTCTATTCCAGTGAGGACAAACCTCTGCCCTTTCCATGATGGAAGAGGTCCAGTATAATCAACCTGCCACCAAGTAGCTGGCTGATCACCCTGAGGAATAGTGCCATATCGAGGGCTCAGTGTTGGTCTCTGCGGCTGGCAAGTTGGGCACTCAGCAGTGGTAATAGCCTGGTCAGCCTTGGTGAGTGGAAGTCCATGTTGCTGAGCCCATGCATAACCTCCATCCTTGCCACGATGGCCACTTTGTTCATTGGTCCATTGGGCGATGACAGGGGTGGCTGGGAAAGAGGCTGAGTGGTGTCCACAGAACGGGTCATCCAATCCAATTGATTATTAAAATCGTCGGTCCTGAGGTCACCCACTGATGAGCACTCACATGGGATACAAGAATCTTAACAGTTTTTGACCACTGAGAGAGGTCCATCTGCATACCTCTTCCCCAAATTTCTTTGTCACCAGGTTTCCAATCATGCTTCTTCCAAGTCCCTGAGCATCCAGACAAACCATTGGCTACAGCTCATGAATCAGTATATAATCACATATCTGACCATTTTTCCTTCCATGCAAAGTGCACAACCAGGTGCACTGCTCAAAGTTCTGCCCACTGGGAAGATTTCCTTTCACTGCTGTCCTTCAGGATGTCCTAGAAGGGGCTGTAGTGCTATAGCTGTCCACTTTCGGGCGGTGCCTACATATCTTAAAGAACCATCTGTGAGCCGGCCCTTGTCTTCTCTTCCTCTGTCAACTGATCATAGGGAACTCCCCATGAGGCCATAGATGCAGGCTGGGGAAGAGAAGGCAGGGCAGCAAGAGTGGAGACATGGGCATTTGAACTGCTTTCTCATGTAACTTACTTGAGTCTTCAGAACTTGCTCAAGCCCGATCACATATATACCACTTCCATTTGATGATGGAATGCTGCTGTGCATGACCCACTTTATGGCTAGATGGGTCAGAAAGTACCCAGTTCATGATAGGCAGTTCAGATCATATGGTAACTTGATGGCCCATAGTCAAATGTTCAGTTTCCACCAAAACCCAGTAACAGGCCAAGAGCTGTATCTCAAAAGAGAGTAGTTATCTGCAGAAAATGTCAGGGCCTTGCCCCAAAATCCTAAAGGCCTCTGCTGTGATTCACCTGTGGTGGCCTGCCAAAGGCTCCAATCAGCATTCCTATCTGTCAGTGACACCTCAAGCACCGTTGTACGTGCTGGGTCATGTGACCTAAGCAGCAGAGCAGCTTGCACATCTGGACCTGTTGCAGAGCCTTCTCCTGTTCTGGACCCCACACAAAACTGGCAGCCTTTTGGGTCACTTGATAAATGGGCCAGATTAACACACCCAAATGTGGAATGTGTTGCCTCCATAATCCAAATAGGCCACTAGGCATTGTGCCTCTTTCTTGATATCTTGTGGAAGCAAAAAGCAATCAAGGTCTCTCTGAATAAGATTATGACACAAAGCTGGAGAGTTGATATTCTTCTGAGGTAGGACAGTAAAGACACATTACTGGTCTTTCCAGCTGAAGGTAAATTGCTTCTGGTGGGCTTTATGGACAGGAATGGAGAAAAAGGCATTTGCCAAGTCAATGACTACTACCAGGTACCAGGAGATGTGTTAATTTGCTCAAGCCATTAAACCACATCTGGTACAGCAGCTGCAATTGGAGTCACCACTTGGTTAAGTTTACAATAATCCATTGTCATTCCTCAAGATCCATCTGTCTTCTTAACAGGCCAAATGTGAGAGTTGAATGGGGATGTGGCAGGAATCATCACCCCTGCTTCTTTATGTCCTTGATGGTGGCACTAATCTCCACAATCCCACCAGGGATGTGATAATGTTTTTGATTTACTATTTTTCTAGGTAGAGGCAGCTCTGATGGCTTCCATTTGGCCTTTTCCACCATAATAGCCCTCAGCCTACCAGTCAGGGAGCCAATGTGGGGGTTCTGCCAGCTACTATGTATGTCTATGCCAATTATGCATTCTGGCACTGGGGAAATGACCATAGGATGAGTCCAGGTACGCACTGGACCCACTGTTAGTCAGGCCTGAGCTAAAACTCCATTAACTACCTGACCTTCATAAGCCCCTACTTTAACTGGAATCAACATCAGCTCAGAGCCAGTGTCCAGTAGTCCCTGAAATGTCTGATAATTTCCCTTTCTCCAATGCATAGCTACCCTAGTAAAAGGCCAGGAGTCTCCTTTGGGAAGGATGGGAGAAAGATTCACTGCATAAATTATTAGTAATGTAGTGGGGTCCTTCCTCAAAAGGACCTGGCCTCCCCTTCATTCAAGGGGTTCTGGGTCTGTAAACTGGCTCAAGCTTGGAAATTGATTGAGAGGGCTGTGATTATCTGTTTTTATACTGCAAGTTAGTCTTTTGTCCACTCAACCTAGAAGTTTCTTCCTTATATAAATTAAGTAGGAATGCAGTAGGCTTCCTATCAATTTCATTTCTAGGAACACCGTGATTAATTAGCCAATGCCAGAGTTCTACATGAGTCAGACTATTCTGATTGCAGCTTTATCTCTGCTGTTCATTACAGTGGCTACTTCCACCTTGCCTTTGACAGTTGAGTCCTGCCACTTGGCCCCTGCCACCTGGGGATCCAATTATTGCCATTGTATTTAATTTTGTAATTGAGTGACTACTGTTCCCACTGTTAGATCTGACATACAGAGAAGAGCATTACAGGGCTCTTCAAAGATGCAGGTGCTGCCTTCACAAATCTATTTCACAAGCCACTGGTCAAGGGTATATCTTCTGAAACAGCTTGGATGAGTATGTCTAAAGTGACTCATCCACTCCACGTCCCAATCTCCTTAAGCCTTTGAATCCCTTCCTCTACATTAAAACAAGGGAGATCAGGCATTTCCAGCTCACTCATGGTGGGCCATCTTTTAATCCATATTTCAGCTAACTGAGCAAATAAACTATTAGAACCTTTCTTAACTCCCAGAGCTGCAACATTATCTGCAAAGTCCCTACTTAGTGGGCCCAAATCAATAAATTCAGCCTGATCCAACTCTGTGTTCCTTCCACCATTATCCCATACCCTTAACATCCATTCCCATGCCTGTTCTCCAGATTTCTGTTTCTATAAATTAGAGAACTCAAGCAGTTCTTTTCTAGTATAGCACACCCCCTCATGGGTCACACTCCCAACCTCACCTCTAGGGGCCCACTGGGACTTTAGTCTAGTTATAGGTCTAGAAGCAAACAGGGGTGTTGGGGGTGGCTCCTGAGGAGAATCAACATTATTTTGCCTGGCAACTGCTTGGAGGAGTCATCACTATTGCCTCAGGTAGCACAGGGTTTATCTCCTCAGACAAAGGTGGAAACGCTGATGACAGCATGGGTTGGGGAGAGGATGTTGCCACTACTGGGGATAGGGAAGCTGTTTCTTCTGGTGAAAAAAGGTTCATCAGAGTTTACAGACTCCATGTCCCCAGCTTCATCAGGATCCTCCCACATGTCCCATTCTTTTTTTTTTTTTTTTTTTGAGATGGAGTTTTGCTTTTGTTGCCCAGGCTGGAGTGCAATGGCACCATCTTGGCTCACCGCAACCTCCGCCTCCTGGGTTCAAGCGATTCTCCTGCCTCAGCCTCCTGAGTAGCTGGGATTGCAGGCATGCATCACCAAGCCCAGCTAATTTTGTATTTTTAATAGAGTTGGAGTTTCTCCATGTTGGTCAGGCTGGTCTCCAACTCCTGACCTCAGGTGATCTGCCTGCCTCGGCCCCCCAAAGTGCTGGGATTACAGACATGAGGCACCACGCTTGGCCCCATTCTTTTCCAATCAATGCCCTTGTTTTAACAGGAGACACCTGGCCAAACACCTGCCCTCATTTTAGCAGGAGACACCTGGTTAGTTTTAACAGGCGACAACTGACCTTTTGTTGCAGTTCAGTCACTCGCATGATAAGAGTTTGTGTTTGTTTTTCCACAATTTCAGCTCTTTCTCTACTGGAGATAAAACTCTCACTCAGGGCAATCTTAGCAGATTTGAGGCTCAGTGTCTGCTTCTGAAGCTGGGAGACAGAATCCCTGAGTTCATCATTTTCTTTCATCACTTTGTCCACTGAACTTAGGAGCAACCAACCAACTTCATTATGTTCCTTGGTTCTCTACGTATGGTCAAAGGTATTATGTATAGAGTCACTAAACTCCTTGCTTCTCATGAGCAGTGTATCAGGAGTGTCAAATGGATTTATTTTGCATAACTCTCTAAACAGTTTATGCCAAGGACTATCAGTGTTCTCCATACTAATAGAAGTAGAGTCCTTAGCATTTTTGGGTCTTATATTATGCAGCCAACTCCAGAAAGCCCAAAACCAATTAAAGAACTCCATCCTTAACATTCTGTCCCTCTAGAGCCACTTCTGGTACCAAAATCTGTATTAGTCAGGGTTCCCTAGAGGGACAGAACTAATAATAGGATGTGTATATTTCTCATTAGTCTTTTTGTATTTGTGTATCATTGCACCAATACCACGCTATCTATTGCAGAAGTTTAAAGTCTAAGATTTTGTTGTTTCTCTTCAAGATTTTCTTGGCTATTATGGATTCTTGTGATTTCCATATAAAAGTGAGAATTAGGTTTTAAATTTCTACAGAGAAATTCTCTTGGAATTTTGATCCAATTTTGTACTTACTCTATAGATCAATTTGGAAATAAACAACAATTTGCTGGTAGTGTGTCTTCTGATTCATAAACATAGCTACCAGAATTTTAGGTCTTTAATTTCTCTCAATAAGACTTGGTAGATTTCTGTTTAGAGGTCTTCATTTCCTTATGTTAGATTTATTCTTTATGTTAGATGCTTTATGCCATGGTGTGTAGTATCAAGTATCATTTTTTAAAGATTTCATATTCTAATATCATATTGCTATTACATAGAATATCATATTGCTATTACATAGAAATGCAATTGATACTTGTAAAATAATCTTGATTCCAACAAAAGCATCGGCAAATTATTTTATTATTTCTAGTAGTTTATCTATGGATTCATTTGAATTTTAACATACACAATTATATCTATGAATAATGAGAAATGTATATCTTCATTTCCAATCTCTAACAAATTTATTTCTTTTATATATGTGAATTACCATTTATACATATATATATTTTTCACATAAAGAAATCTCTAATTCCACATTACTATATTTTAAATATTGTACATTTTTAGGTTGAGGAAATATCCTTGTATTCCTACTTTGCTGGGAGTTTTTTATCATCAGTGGGGGTTGAATTTTGTCAAATATTTTATTCTGCATATATTGAAATGTTCATATTATTTTTCTCCTTTAATACCTTATTGTGTTGAATTACATCGGTGGATTATTGAATGTTGACATAAATTTGTGTTCCTTGGGTAAGACCCACCATTTTGTGATTTAGTGTATTTTTTCTGTATTATGAGATTTGATTTGCTAATATTTTATTAAGGGTTCTCTTTCTTGTAAGATTTTCCCTATCAGAGTTATGCTTGTTTTATTAAACAAGTTGGAAAATATCACCTCCTTAACCCAGAAAAATTCCCTTGTAAGAGAATTGTTAGGCAGAAAGAATTGTTTTTATATCTGGAAATCTTTCAGATTCAAATTCTCCAGGCTAATACACGTCCTTCAAAAGTTGGTTATACACTTGCTTTTCTCCTGTTCCTCCCCCAACCTGTCCTAGGAAGGATTTGTCATGACACATCCTAGCATTTTAGATTCCTTTTGTCTTCAGATCTTCAATGGCTTTAAAGAAAACCATGCATTATTTGTTTTATTTAATTGATTTCTCAACAGTTTGATGGATATGAGGTTTTTTTTTTAAACTTTCTGTTATTATAATTAATACTACTTCTTAATCAGAAGTTGAAGTCTTAGTTTCAGTTATACTTTTTGGGTTCCTTTTGAGGGGCTCTTGTAGTTGCCAGTTCTTTGCCAAAATTCTTTCCATCTTGTCATTTTATTTATTGAATGTATTTGAAATTATACAAATTATACACAGTTATTTGAAAATAATTAGACAACTCCAATATCTGGATCTCCTCTAACTCTATTCTACTGTCTGGTTTTTCACTTGCACGTGGTCAATTGTGTTCGTTTACATGCTTGCTGTGGCAATTATTGAGCTGTAATTTCTCAGTCTGAATTCCATAGTTCTATACTTTGCCCTGGGGGTGAGAATCTGCAAAATCATTTCTAATTTGTCATTGGCTTCCTGTTAGGATCTGCTAATAAAGAACACGTGAGGGAGACTGGAAGGTTGGAGAAGGCAGAAGGGATGTTCTCTTCCTTTTTTCATGTTCCTATAAGTATTATCTTAACAAGGTTTTTTTTCACTCCAGGGCAGGTGTTCATTTAAGTAGCAGCAAAGGATTCCAGTTTTCAGTTTTTCAGACAGACACAGAGTCATCCCTTTTGAGGCTGCTCAGCATTACTTCCTGGAGAAATCTAGGTTTCAACCTCTCAAGAATCCTCTTTCAAGCTCAGCGATACCAACCTAAGCAGCAAACGCCTCTTAGTGTCTCCAAATTTATTTCTGAGAGTCCTCTCTTCCAATCTCTGCTTTAATATTTCTAACCTCTTTCCCTTCCTCCACCAGTTGTAAGTGAAGAAGTTGCTTCTGCATTTGCTAACTTCGTGATACTTCAATGTTCTTTTTTTCCTTCTTTTTTTCTTTTCTTCTTTCTTCTTCTTTTTTTTTTTTTTTTTGAGACCGAGTCTTGCTCTGTCACTGAGGCTGGAGTGCAGTGGTGCAATCTTGGCTCTCTGCAACCTCCGCCTCCCGGGTTCAAGCAATTCTCCTCCCTCAGCCTCTTAAGTAGCTGGGACTACAGGCACCCACGACCATGCCCAGCTAATTTTTGTATTTTTAGTAGAGACAGGGTTTCACCATATTGACCAGGCAGGTCTGAAACTCCTGACCTTGTGATCTGCCCACTTCGGCCTCCCAAAGTGCTGAGATTTCAGGTGTGAGTGACTGCGCCTGGCCATTTCTTCAATTTTCATTGAAATATTATTTATATTCAATTATTTCTACTAAAATACATTGCTTGGTTTCTGTTTCCTAACTGAATCCTGACTGATACACTTTGTTACTTCTTTAATGAATGCTAGACATTCTGCATTGCATAGTTTAGAGATAAAAGTGCAAGCAGGACTTTTGCAAGGGGTAGTACTTTAATCCCATCGTGATTTAAGCTGTTTCAAAGCTAAATTTGAGTCCTTGTTGTCTTTACAATGCAATCCTTCTGGGCCCCAGTTAAATCTCATTTGTAAGCAAAGACTCCTCTTTTTTGACAGCTCCTGAAC
The DNA here is from genome assembly GCF_000951035.1 of Colobus angolensis palliatus. Taxonomy (NCBI): domain Eukaryota; kingdom Metazoa; phylum Chordata; class Mammalia; order Primates; family Cercopithecidae; genus Colobus; species Colobus angolensis. The sequence goes on along the minus strand of NW_012117821.1, from coordinate 4,400,397 downwards.
TCCCATTTTCACCCCCAGACCTGTGAGAATGCCCATACTCTCAGCTTCCACTTTATGCTTAGATTTGTAGCCTCTCAGCTGCTGTTTTAAAATCAGCAACTACCTCAAAGAGAAATGCAGTGCCAACTATTAGGCTCATCATTTTAGGCTTTCCTGCTTTCTGGAATGTTGGCCCTAAAAATTCTCACTTCCTTTTTAGCTCTTCTATGACTTCAGAAAGATTTTTAGAGAATTTTGTCCAAGTCGTTCAATTTTTCTCAGTGGGAAGTTTAGATGAGCTGACAACCCTGTCCCCTTTCCAACGCCAAAGGGAAATTTAACAAGTCCTATGTTTTTTCAGCTGGTCCCTTCCACTTCCTTTAATAACATTATTCCCTAACAATGCTATCAGGTGAAATTAGGAGACTCATCCCCAGACTCCATCATGACTTCCTACTCCGTCATTTTCAATAATATTCTCTTTAAAGAATGTGAATGAAAACTTCCATCTAGATATCAAACTTTCTTTAAGTTGGACTGTTAGAAAGCAAGTTGATTAAGAACTCACGTTTCCACTACTCTTGCATCAAGGGAGAGATCAAGCAGTGATATCAGAAGCAAAAGTCTTCTTTGTTTTTACATGGAGTGTCATAAATTACAGATTTGCAGGGATTTATCATCATCACCATAACTTCTAATTATAAATTCAAAAATGACATGGAGATTTAAGTTGGCATTATCCATATGATGTAACAAATGAGCATTTTAAAATGATGTTGGAGCAAAAGTTTTAAATTATACAGAATCAAATATGAAACATATTCTGGGTAAAGTACAGAAAATATATGATATCATGAAATCTTAAGAATACATTTTAAAATCATAGAACAGAATAATGGCCCATTTATTTATTTATTTATTTATTTACTTACTTATTTATTTTGAGGCAGAGTCTTGCTCTGTCACCCAGGCTGGAGTGCAGTGGTGCAATCTTGGCTCACTGCAACCTCCACCTCCTGGGTTCAAGCAATTCTCCTGCCTCAGTTTCCCGGGTAGCTGGGACTACAGGTGCATACCACCATGCTCGGCTAATTTTTGTATTTTTAGTAGAGATGGGGTTTCACCATATTGGCCAGGCTGGTCTCAAACTCCTGACCTCATGATCTGCCAGCTTGGGCCTCACAAAGTGCTGGGATTATAGGTGTGAGCCACTGCGCCCAGCCTAATCACTTCTTAATAAGAAACATGGTACAAATTTTTCTTTTTCTTTTCTTTTTCTCTCTTTTTGAGACAGGGTCTTGCTGTATTGCCCAGGCTGGCATACAGTGTTGTAATCTTGGCTCACCGTAGCCTCAATTACCTGGGCGCTAGTAATTCTCCTACCCCAGCCTCCAGAATACCATGACCGGCTAATTGTTTTTTTGGTTTGTTTGTTTCTTTGTTTTTCTAGAGATGGGGTCTCACTGTATTGCCTGTTTGGTCTTGAACTTCTGGGCTCAAGCAATCCTCCTGCCTCAGTTTCTCAAAGTGCTGAGATTATAGGCCTGAGCCACTGCACCTGGACAAAAACCATTATTTTTTATTGTCCCACTTTTCTATAGTTTCCCAATATCTGTAATAAGCATGTGCAACTGTGATAATCAGAATATGATTTTGAAAGAGAGTAAGAGATCAGTATGCATTCCATAACATTGTGTTATTTGCATTAAATGTACACAAGAAAATGTTTTAATGAAAAAAATCAAAAGAAAGTAGTACAACTAGTTTCTTTTCATATTATTAACTCACTGTCTATTTAGCCTATTCAATTGGTATCAGTCTCATTAACAATGTTCATATCCTCTCTATACCTATCTACACACCTTGCAGCTGTCTTCATCATAACTTCTTCTCAGGGATCTCTGAGAATATACCAATCCATTTGCATTAATTAGATTTAGTCTTCTGAAAGCCCCCTTAAGACAGACACAGCAAGCTAATTGTGAAGGTGATGTTTGTTGGCAAAAGTAGAAGGCCCATAATTCTTTGGGGTGAGGGTATAGAACATTGTGGGCATTCTGGAGAGCAACATGGTGGTACTTAGACACAATCGGTGTGCACATAGCCTATGACACAGCTGTCCAAGCTTTACACAGGTTCACAAGGAGACATAGATCAGTATGTGCAGAGTTGAAGGCAATACACTATTAAAACAAAGAATAACCATAATGTGGTAAATGCAAACTATGAAATATTCTGTTGCAGGTAGAAGTAAAGATAATACACACACATACACACAGTCATGCACACACAATAAAAATTAATTATCCTAGAAACAGTGCTAAAGATACAAAACTGATGAATAGAAAGAATTCTATAATATTAT
>NW_012117821.1:4396157-4397848 GCF_000951035.1 Colobus angolensis palliatus | reverse complement strand
AATCTGGAATGAAGAAACATGAGAATAATTAATAAGTAAATCATGGAAGAACCGATGATTATTTATCTTGAACTAAAGAATATGAGTAACGTTTCATCTGCATTGTTTAAAAAGAAAAATAAAAAATGAACTCTTCTAAATCAACAAGCCAAAAACAAAAAAAAAATTAAGGAGATTTGGCTATATCACAATTCTCAATAGGCTGAAGGCAAGCTATTTTGTGTGTGTGTGTTTTTTCATATTTGGTTCCAGAGTTTGGTTCTCTTAATTAAAATATGTTCCTGCTATTTTGAGTATGTTAGGTAAAGATAGTGTGACTTATTCTCAAAATACAGGTTTTTTTTAAGCGCCAGATTCCTCTAAATTATTATAAGCAATAGCTTCTCTTTTCAAATTAATCTTGGATATTATTTTAAAAACATTTTTTTCCAAGCAGCAACACAAATCACTGAACACAATGTTCAATTGTAAGTAATAATATTTATTCAGAAGGAAGTTGTGTGAAAATTTTCCTTTGGTTTCTCACTTGAATGACACAGCTAGAACACAGCAACTACAGTTGAGGCCAGACCCCTTCTTTCGTATTTATTAAGCATTAGCCAAACCTGCCCCAGTATCTCTGATTATCACCACAGTATCAGGACCACAGCCCATAGTTACTTTGTGCAGGTTGCTTATTGTCGAAATGTGCAAAGCCAAGAAGGTAATAAGGACTGAAATGCAGCCTGAACTCTGTTAACCTAGCTATGTACACATGGGCTATCTTCTTCCAGAGCAGAAATACTGATCTTTAATTCATTAATAGAGTCCATATGGACTAGCAGTGTCTTTATTAGTCCCTCACTTCAGCCCCATCTCTTTGTACTCCCTGTTCTTCTGATTTCCTTATAGTCCATACCTGCTACCAGACTGGGGAGAGGAGAGGAGAATCTATAGTACCTTTCCTCCTTCCCGTGGAGGGTGTAGGTACTTCCCTTCATCCAAAGCCAAGTGAGTGGGGACTCCAAACTCTACAAATGAGTGGAAATTTGGGTGTCTACAAAAAGGACATGCTGACATCTCACCGCCTTTCTGCTAGATTATTCAGCTATGGAGTCTGCAGGCATAGAAAGGAGAGAGAATGAATCTTAATTTCCTGGCAGAGTCTGGCGTTTATTTACTGGAGTCTGGGGAGAGTTTCCAAAGAGACAAAAGACTGCTTCTCACCCTGGAGAAATTTGGAGACAGAATTTCCCAGATCAACAGAACAATTTGGAGTCATTGGACTGCACACATAGGAAGAAGACTGGAACTCATACCCAACCTTGTTTCCAAGGCAAAGAGTTAAATTAAGGTGGATTGCTTTTTAACAATCAGAGCCCAGCTCTAGAACCAAAGTAGAGTAAATCCAAACCAAAGTCAAACCACAGAGGTGCTACATAATAATGTGGTGGCAGGAGCAAGAGCCATTCTGCAAATGAAAACCTGGATGATGTTAGGAAACGGATGTGTGAGGAAATGGATGCTAGAGAGAATGCCTGAATTCTACCCTTAGAAGATACAGAACACATCTCAGCAGTCCCCTGTGCCTTCAAGTGAAGTGAAAAACTCTTGAACAGAACAAGAAGAAGGGCTGTGAGGTTGCCCACTGGGCTTCTGAAAGAGATGGAAATCCCTTTGAGACAGAGAGAGAGAGAGAGAGAGAGAGAGAG
>NW_012117821.1:4387887-4396107 GCF_000951035.1 Colobus angolensis palliatus | reverse complement strand
AGAGAGAGAGAGAGAGAGAGAGGAGAGAGAAGAGAGAGAAAGTGGGTTTGTGGAAATCTCACTGTTGAAAGGAGATACAGTCTTTGTGTGCTTAATAGTGGCGGGAGCCAGAGTGAAACTTAATTCCTACCTCAAGAAAACTATTCACGTACTTGCGGAAATTACCACACTGGTAAGTAACATCAGCAACAAATGGAATTAACCTGAGTCAGAGTAAGACGGGATGCCTCCCCCACCAATACCTTTCTTTTCTACTCCCTCCTGTCCCCTGCTTACACAGATGGCTAGACATAGAAGTGGGAGGAGAGAGGAAATATTCCAGAACCAAACATTTCTCTAAGGTGTTAGAGTGTGAGAATCTAAAATCAAACCACATATACTCCAAGTTCTCGAAAGTGAGGCCTTTCCTGGGGGTGGGTGATATGAGACTGAAGTTCTGGGCTCAGTGACTTTTCTAATAACCTAAAACCAGAGGAGTTACCTAATATATCGTTAAGGAATCCAAAAAGAAGTTTGACAGAACATGATTGTACACAGGGACTGAAGACAGAATAATTAAACCATTTTGTTTTTACACTTTAAGTTAAAAAGGTGCAACAACATAGGAAATATCTAGTTATTATAGGGTAAACCTGTAAATACTTCCCCTTCCTTAAGAAGAGACATAGAAAAATGGAGCTGCTGTAAATTTAAAGGCTATGTATTACATTGGAGGGGATTTCTGGCCTTTAAAAGCTTTTCTGTCAGCTGTTTCCTTTGAGAAGGCCCTTTAAAGGATTGACGTGTAGGAAGCATGAACCACTTTTCAATCCTTCTGCCATTTGTTTGTCCAACAAGGATTTTTCATCACCCTTTGTGCAGGCCTTTGCAATAGATGTCATGTGGCTTGGTTGAAGTGGAGAAGAAGAGATTCAATATAACAGATAAAGGTTCTCATAGAGAGACTGTGGTGCAAAGATTCAAAACTGGACCAAAAGCCAATGCTCTATCAGTGACAAAGAAACAAGTTCCAAATAACAAGAATGAATGATAACACTTGTATTAAAGCCTGTCAATAGTATATGAAAGCTTTTAGAATAAATGCAAGTTATTCCCACTTGCATGATCTGGCCCTTCTATCTAATTATCTTCCTTTTTCAGGGTCAGAAAATATAAATTTTAATATTTTGATAATCATAGATTTTCTTGCATTCATTTTAGTTCTTGAAAATATTACTTATCTCCATTGTGTTTTTGGCACCCCTTAAAATTTGTACCTGATGTGTTGATTACCCTGGTTCCTGCCCTGGGAAGGAGAAGCATTAATGAAATTTTAAAAATCCATAGTCCATATTTGATCTTCTGTTCTATTCTGAATACAACTTAGGAAGTAAAACAATATTCTCTAGTTCCAGAGATCCCCGACCTCTGTCTCCTATGGTTTCCCAAGGCCATGGTGTGCGGAATTGAACATTTCACAATCTAAGGGAGACACCACAACTTTATAGTTTTTTTTTGTCTGGCTGCTTTGAAGAATTTCTCTTTATTTTAAGTCATTTAGTTACATTATGCCTCAATAAAATTTTCTTCTTGCTTCCTACTTGGGCTGGTTGAGCTTCTTGAATCTACAGGTTTATAGCTTTCATCAAACCTAGAAAAATTAAAGCCATTATTTATTTAAAACACTTTTCTGAACCCCAACTTCTCATCAGGGACTCCAGTACTTCAATTACACATATATTGGGCTACTTGAAGGTTTCCCGATGCTCTGTTCATTTGCGTTTTCAGTCTTTTTTCTCTAGGGTTTTATTATGAATGGTTCTATTGCTATGCCTTCAACTTCACTATCCAATTCTATTTAGTGTTGAACCCACTGTTTATCCTACCCAGTGTATTTTTAATTTCAAACATTGCAGTTTTCATCTCTAGAACTTCTATTTAATTACCTAATTAAGCTACTTTCTTCCTCTTCTGCTCTATTCTTTCTACAATGGTCTTAAGGTCCTTCTTAGAAAATGTTAAGCTCTTTTCTGCTTTAAGGCTTGTCCTTGATGTTTATGCAACTCAAAACACTCTTACTGGGCTTCAAAACGTGGTCAACCTACCCTTAACTTTCAGATAGAGTGACTAGCTCATTCCAGTTGACCTCGGACTTCCCCAGTTCTAGCACTTAAAGTCTCACTCCTGAGAAATCCCTTAGTGCTAGCAACCCTGGATGATTAGCCACCCTACCTTGAGGCCTTTAATTAACATTAAACCTTTAATGGTTTAATGTTACCTCCCCAGAGAGTCATTACCTCAGCACCCTAAGTGGCCCCTGAATACATAAATATAAATTAAATGATAATGAAAAAAAAAAACTCCAAGAGAAATCAGCTGTAACAAAAGCAAAAAGACAAATGAAATATGGAAAATCATAACATTTGCATTTTTGTCACAGACAAGAGTTAATATTTTAAAAAATTAATAGAACAAACAAACAAACAAAACTCAACTACCCTGTAGGATGATGGGTTAAAAGGTGAACACAGTTTATAGAAAAGAAAAACAAAACCTGAAAGGACTCTTAATCACATGAAACCACGCTCAACCTCAGTTACATAAAAGAAATGCAAACTAAAACTTTAAAACAGTGTAATTTCTCACCTATTGGCTCTAATTCGAAAGTTTGACAGTATACACTATTTGTGAAGTTATGGGGAAACAGGTATTCTCATACTTTAATGGTACAACATTTATGATTGAGAATTTGGTGATTTTTAGCAAAATAACATATATATTTCCTCTTTGACCTGGTGATTCCACTTTTCAAAATTGATTCCAAAGATATATGGGTAAAATTATAAATGCTATTTATGGAAGGAGTATTAGTAACAGCAAAAGTTTAGATGCATGGTTACAGCTGGTGAATAAATTGTCAAACCAAAAATTTTTGAAAGTGAACATCAGATGTCATTTCTGAAGCAGTGTTCAATTAAAATAACAACCACTGTTTAGGTAGGTTACCAAATGTTGTGGCAAAAACTAAACTAAGTCCTGGGTAAAAAATGGAAATTTATTTTTATGTAACCTTTTGCCTGCTACTTGCTGGATAAGAGAAGACTGGGGTCAGTTTCAAATTTCAAAAAGTTCTTAAGATCCTCTTCTACCCAAGCAAAACAGTGGTGTATGATAAAATGGGAAACAGAGGTTTCTAGCCCAAGTCTCGCTGCCTTTCTCTCTCATACATGTAAAATTTAATATAATATTTGAACCAGAATTCCCATCTGGAAATAAAGCCATCTCTAGAGCAGGAAAGTTATCAGAATATTAAAACTGGGCCAGATGCAGTGGCTCACACTTGTAATCCCAGCACTTTGGGAACTTGAGGCAGGAGGATTGCTTGAGGCCACAATTTGAGGCCAGCCTGGTAACATAGCGAGACCTTGTCTCCACAACAAAAAAGTAAAAAAAAAAAAAAAAAAAAAGCCAGGCATGGTAGTAAGTGCCTGTAGTCCCAGCTACCTGGAAGGCTCGGGTGGGAAGATTGCTGGAGCCCTGGAGATCAAGGCTGCAGTGAGCAGTCATTGTGCCACTGCACTCAAACCTGGGTGATAGAGCGAGACTGTCTCAAAAATAAAAGAATGAATGAATGAATAAATAAATAAATACTGAAGGGAATTTAGAGAGATTATGAAGTGTTTTATAACTAATTTTATGAAACCACTAAATTTTTAAAACAGGAAATTGAAGCCCAGGGAAATCGAATATTTTTTATAAGGTCACACAGCTAGAGTTGCAGCCAGATGGATTTCAATGGGATCAATAGTTAGCTAGCAGGCTAAATACCAGTACTACCTAATATTAGGAAAACGCTACCAAAATGGGGAAAATAATGAGGAGATGGGTGTAGGTATAATATGAAAGATCACCAAAGATTCACTGACCTCATAGCTTATTTCAAACTACAAGAAGTAGTTTATTTCAAATTACTTTTTACCTGGACTCCCAATCTTTAGCTCATCTCAAATGTTTTATATGACAACAAATGTACATTCATAACCTTATCATTCCCAGCTGTAGACTGTATCTTTCATATTCTGAATCCATGTATAGCTACCTCTAGGCTCTGCTAATTTTTTCCATCTTTGTTTAATGAGTGACACATTTGGAGGTAGAATGGACATGCACTTGTGACCTTTCCAACACTCATTTCTACTCAACTCCATTTTATTTCTCCAACATCACTGAGGTACAATGACAAATAAAAATTGTATATATTTAAGGTGTACAACCTGGTGTTTTGTGACGTATATCTATCTATATCTATATTCTGAATTGTTCATCACAATCAAATCTATCACCTCACACATAGTTACCATTTTTTTTTTTTTTGGTGAGAACATTTAAGATCTACTCTCTTAGCAAATTTCAAGTACACAAAAGAACATCACTAACTGTACACATATTAGATCTCCAGAATTTATGCATCTTGCATACTGAAATTATATACCCTTTGACCAACATCTCTCCATTTCCCCCTCCATCCAGCCCCTGGCAAACACTATTCTACTCTCTGCTTCTATGAGTTTGACTATTTTAAATTACACATTTAAGTGAGATGAGACAGTATTTGTCTTTCTGTGCCTGGCTTGTTAGCCTAATGTCCTCCAGACTCATCTACATTGTCACAAATGACAGGATGTCTTTATTTTTAAGGCTGAAAAATATTCCATTGTACATAATACCACATTTCTTTATTCATCCATAGAAGAACATTTAGATTGTTGACATATCTTGGCTATTGGGTATAATGCTCCAATAAACATAGGAGTACCGTTTTTTCTTTGAGATTTCAATTATTTTGAATTATACCCAGATGTGAGATTGCTGTATCAAATAATATTTTTAATTTTTTAATAACTTCCATATTTATTTTCATAGTGATTGCATTAACTTACATTCCCACTAACAGTGTAAAAGTTTCTTTTCTCTACCTCCTTACCAATACTTGTTTTTCCTTCTTTCTTTTTTTTTTTTTTTTGAAGATAGTAATTTTAATAGGTGTGAGGTAGTATCTCATTGTAGTTTTGGTTAGCATTTTCCTGATGATTAGTGATGTTCAACATCTTTTCATATGCCTAATGGCCAATTGTATGTCATTTTATTTGAGAAATGTCTAGTCATGTACTTTACCTATTAATCAGGTTGTTTCTTGTTATCAAGTCACAGGAGTTCCATATATATTTTGGATATGAACCTCTTATCAGATATATAGTTTGCAAATATTTTCTTCCATTCCATAGGTTGCCTTTCATTTTGTTGATTTTTTTCACTATGCAGAAACTTTTTAGTTTGATATAATTTCAGTTGTCCATTTCTGTTTTTGTTGCCTGTGCTTTTAGCATAGCCTTCAGGAGAATTTTGCCCAATCAGATGTTTAGAAGCTTTTCCCCTATGTTTTCCTTTAAGAGTTTTATTGATTCAGGTTTTAGATTTAAGCCTTTGATCTATTTTGAGTTGATTTTTGTACATGATGTGAGGTAAGTGTCCCATTTCATACTTTTACATCTCAACATTCAATTTTCCCAATATCATTTACTGGAGAAACTATCTTTTCCCCATTTCATACTTCATTTTCTATCTTCACTGGGATTTTTCTTCAGGGAATGATCACTCCACATCATTGCATAGTGCTTACTTGGTTGATTTTAGGTAGGATTTACTCTGCTCTGGTTCCAGAACTGGGCTCTAATGCATTCAACATTAATTAGGCCTTTGTCATGGGGATTGGTAAAGAAATGGTCATTAACATTGCTTGAATCTAATCAGTACATGATATTTCTTTAGTCACAATGATTGGATATGAAAATGCAATTTAAACTACAATGGTTCATCAGATCTAAGTCTAGGACTTGTGTTTGTGATAGTCTCTCTCTCTTTCTTATTTTTCTTTCCTTCCTCCCTGCCTCTCTTTCTCTCCTGGAAGCTATTGATAGTTATGTTATGATATAGAATGAGAAGTAATTAGCACAAACGAAGGCACTGCAGAAAGTGAAGAGTTAGAAAGAAATAAAGTTCTTTTTGATATGCTGAACCACTAGAGCAAACCATCATACCTACCTACTGACATTTGTACTTAACTGTTTATAGGAACCAATAAATTCTGTTATTGTTCAAGTCAATTTTAGTTCGATTTTCAATTTGAAACTAAAAGCATTGAAATAAATAGTGGAGGCAATGTGATTTTGAGGAAAAAATGTCTCATCATTGGAAATAAGCAGACCCGGATTCTACTCCAGTGACCAACTGTAAGACCTTGGGCCTGTCATTATAACTTCATATGTACTACATTTTCCTTAGCTGTAAATTTTGTAATCTAATATTTGCCTTGCTTAATATTACATGGTATTGTGAATATCACATGAAATAATTATTTTCGGTTAGGAAGACCTGAAAACTCTGTGCAATTGAATCGTAGATGATATTATTACCATGATAAGATCTTGCAGCCATCAACATGCTTATTATAGTACATTGCTTTCTTCCTTTTTCTGAATTGCAAGTTGACATGAAGAATTCATCAAGATTTGCACTTCCAGAAAACACTTGACGAAAACAGGAGTGGAAGTTTCTACAGCAAAGTGGATGTTATTAGGCTGCTTAATATGAGTATTTATAGCCAAATTGTTTCCCAATTGACTTTGCAATCCTCATTTGTGATTTGTAATTATTGGTGAATAATTGCAATTATCATCTGCTTAATGAGACAATAATTCCCCCTCTCTCTCCCTATCTTTATTTGCCTTTTAGTAAAGCCCTGCATTCACTGCTGTGTATGTCACAGAAAGTCAGTCCATCAGAGAGTTGAATCCCTATGAAATACTCAGAATGCCACACCCCAAGAAAAGAAGGGTCCCAAGTGTGAAGTAGAGCAATATATATAAACTAGTTTGTATGTAATCTTCCTTCTTTCTGATACATGCACAAACCGAACTTTTATGATTGAACTGGGTATACATGGTGTGTTTATGTGTTCATATGTTACACACATATAAAGCACCTTGTAAGAAAAAACTAAATAATACAAATAGGCTCTATTATCAAGACAGTTGTATTTACGTAGATTTTATGACAGCAATCTTTTGAATCGAGACCCAGGTTTCTCTGGTTACCAGATGGGAATCACATATCATTCTGTCCTGATGGTCCCCATATGTCATAACCAAGTTGTCTCCCAGTTGGTCACACTCATCATTGAGCTCCTGCAGTGTGGCGTATGGAGCTTGAGATTTGAATGCGGTTGGATTTCCATTTTTATCCTGGGCATGCCCAATGTTACAGAGCCACCAGGTATTAAAGCACATCTCTCTGAAGCACAAATTCTCTAAATTTTAAATGGAAATAATCCACCCATCTTGTTCATAGGTTGTTTGGGGAATTAAATGAGACGAAGTTATGAAAGCACCATGTCCATTTCATATTACCTTGTAACACCATTTATCTCCTTACTGCTTGTCCCTTCTTTTCCTCATAGTTCCAGCCAGGAGAAGAAATGTCTGTGTCTTGCCCTCTTTTAAGATGTTAAAAATAATGGAGAGCTCAGAATTAACTTTACACTTATACAGTTAGCTGATCTTCAGCAAGAGTTGCCAAGAATACACAATAGGGAAAAGTGATCTTTTCAACAAATAGTGCTGGAAAATGGGATATCCACATGCAAAAACTGAAATGTGACCCTTATCTTGCATCATATGCAAAGGAAAATCCAAAATGGTTTAAAGATTTAGACATAAAACAGGAAATAGTAAAACTCCTAGAAGAAAATATACAGGAAAAGCTTGTTGACATTGCTTTTGGCAATGATTTCTTTGATATGACAGCAAAAGCACAGGCAACAAAAGCAAAAATGAAAAAGTGGGATTACATCAAACTAAAAGGCTTCCACACAGCAAAGGAAACAATCAACAGAATAAAAAAGCAACCTGTTGAATGAGAGAAAATATTTGGAAACTATATATCTGATGAGGGGTTAATCTCCAAAATATGTAAGAAACTCCTACAAGTAAGCAACAAAAAAAGATTTTAAAATGGACAAAGGACTTGAATAGACTGTTCTCTAAAGAGAACATACAAATGGCCAGCAGATATAGGAAATGATGCTCAACATCACTAATCATCAGGAAAATACAAATAAAAATCACAATGTGGTATCATCTCTTACCTGAAAAATAGCTAGTATAAAAAATGTTGGCCAGATGC
>NW_012117821.1:4382186-4386192 GCF_000951035.1 Colobus angolensis palliatus | reverse complement strand
TGGCACAAGTATACATATGTAACAAACCTGCACGTTATGCACATGTACCCTAGAACTTAAAGTATAAAAAAAAAAAAAAAAAAGATTGTGGTCAGGGTACGATACCTGCAAGATAATCAAAGTTTTATGCTATCAAACTCCTTGGTCCCTCTTATCATCTTCTGCATAATATTCTCCAAAAAGAGAGTCTCCTTCAAAGTCCCATGACTAATTTTTGCTAAATTCAAGAAGAAGAGGGAGTGAAATAGGGGGAAAAGATGCTGCCATACCTGATAAATCCAAATCGTTATCAATAAACATTTAAACATAGCTATGTGCAAGACATTGTTCTGAAAAAAAAAAAAGAAAGAAATTGTATTGAATCTATAGATAGTTTTGGGAAGTATAAACATTTTAACAATATTGATTCTTCATATACATGAGCATGAAATGTTTTTCTAGGTTCAGTGCTTTTTAAATGGTTAATACTCTTGGTGGGCTTCAACATGTGATACAATATAGGTCCACTCCTGTAGATCTATCTACATTCTTCTTTACAAGCTTCCTTGCCTTTGATTCCAGTTTTTCCCTTTCCAGGACTCTGCTCAACCATCCGGGTCACTTGACATTGCCTATGTGTCCATGTACATTATTATTTCAGGTCACTTCTCATTCCACAATACTTGGATGATCAGGTGTAATACCCAGGGCTTTGCCCTGAGAAGAATTTGTTCCACTGCTCCCTTACAGGGCCACTCCTGAGTGGGGTTATGGTGCACATGCAGTACATTTCAGCTCTCACTGAAACACTAAACTGACTTATCCATGAACACAGCCAAATGTTTTCCTTTCTCTGTTGATAATAAAGAAAACTGACATGGCCATAAGTGTGAGCTAATGGAGAGGCACCGGTGAAACAGTGTTGAAAATATGGGGATCTAGGATGCTGCTTTCATAGCTTACTTATGCCCTCTGGCCCTTCTAGTGCTCCAGCCCAGATATACCACTTCAATCGTACAATAGATTGCTGCTGGGACCACCTGACCTTATGTTTAGTTGGTCTAAAATAACTCACTTCTCATAGGCATCTCTGGCCATATGGTCACTTGATGTCTCATGCTTAAAGGTTCATTTTCTATCAGGGCCTAGTAGCATGTCTTGTGCTTTTCAAATGGTGTGTAGTTTTCTGCTGCAGATGGGATAGACTTACCCCAGAGCCCTAGCAATCTATGTTGTGAATTCTTCTATTTGGACTTATCATAAACTCTACATGGAAACTTTGCCCCAATATATTAGGGTCTGCTTGTTAATACAGCCCAAGAGACAGGATAGTTTGTATAGCAGCCTGGAGCAGTTGTAGAGCTATTTCTCTCTGTCAGCCTTATTCAAGCTGGAAAAATGATCATAGTACCAGGTAAATGGGTCAGAATAGTATTTCCAAGTGTGGAATATGCTGCCTTCAGAACATGAAGAGGCCTATCAATCATTTCGCTAGTTTCTGATTGGTGGGAAGTATGATCTATTTCTTACTATGAAGGGAATGACCTCACATGCCCTAGACTACTAAATCCCTAAAAACTTCACTGATGTCACCATTTTGGAGCACATATGTCTGACTATAGCCTCCAATTTGCCACATCTTGCCATTCCTTCAGTCTAATGCCTCTGATATGGTGCATCAATGTGATGTTCTGCAGGATGTGCAGATGATCCAAGTACCCTTGGACATGTTTTGACAAAGGATGTGAGTGTTAACATAATCCTAGGAAAGACCATAAGTGTATATTGTCTTTACCACATTAAGGTGACCTGCTTCTGATGCTCCTTCTTGATGGTGATTAGACATAAATGTTCATTGGTTCAATGTCCACATCCTACAAGCAGGAGGTGATGTAACTCTGCAGTTGATACTACTACCTGGTTAATTTTACAGTAACCTACTTTCATATACTATGATCTATATTTTTCTTAAAGACTAGAGTGGTAAATTAAATAAAGATATAACAAAGGCAAACTCCCTTAATTGTTTGTCCTTTCTTGTTAATTTTATTTCAATTTTAAAAACATAGTTTTTTATTGACACATACAAATTATATATATTTATCACATGCAACATCTTTTGAAATTTGTGTACATTGTGAAATGGCACATTCATTTTCTCACATACTTTTCATTTTTGTGACTATACTCAAAATCTATTCTCTTAGCAATTTTCAATAGCATGATATCTTTTTATTAACTATACCCATCTATACCCATCATGCTGTACAATAGATTTCTTAAACTGATTTCTCCTATCCAACAGAAATTATGTATCCTTTGACCAACATCTCCCCTCAACCACCTCTTTCTCTGGTAACTACCATTCTACTCCACTTCTGTGGGATCAACTTTGTTAAATTCCAGATATGAACGAGATCATGTGGTATTTGTCATTCTGTGCCTTGCTTATTTCACTTAACATAATGTCCTCCAAGTTCATTCATGTTGCTGCAAATGACATGATTTTATTATTTTTATGGTCAAATTGTATTCCATTGTGTATATAGGTCACATTTTTTAACCCATTCATCTATTGATAAACACTTAGGTTGATCCCATAGTTTGGTCATTGTGATTAGTGGTACAATAAACATGGGAGTGTGGAAATCTTTTTGACATACTGATTTCCTTTGGATACCCACTAGTGGGATTCCCAGGGCATACTGCAGTTCTATTTTTAATTTTTTGAGGATCCTCCATACTGTTTTAAATAATGGCTGTACTGGTTTACATTCCTACCAACAATGTGCAAGCATTTCCTTCTCCACATCCTTTCTACCACTTTCCTTTTGTCTTTTAGGTATAGCCATTCTAACAGATATGAGAGCATATCTCATTGTGGTTTGAATTTACATATCTTTGATGATTAATGTTGAGCACTTTTTCATATACATCTTGGTCATTTATGTGTTTTCCTTTGGCCATTTTCTGGTTGGGTTATTTGTTTTCTTTTTTTTAATTTTTTATTATAATTTAAGTTCTAGGGTGCATGTGCACAACGTGCAGGTTTGTTACATATGTATACATGTGCCATATTGGTGTGCTGCACCCATTAACTCATTATTTACATCAGGTATATTTCCTAATGCTATCCCTCCCCACTCCCCCCACCCCATGACAGGCCCCAGTGTGTGATGTTCCTCTTCCTGTGTCCAAGTGTTCTCATTCTTTAATTCCCAACTATCAGTGAGAACATGCGGGGTTTGGTTTTCTGTTCCTGTGAAAGTTTGCTGAGAATGATGGTTTCCAACTGGATCCATGTCCCTACAAAGGACATGACCTCATACTTTGTTACGACTGCATAGTATTCCATGGCATATATGTGCCACATTTTCTTCATCCAGTCTCTCATTGATGGACATTTGGGATGTTTCCAAGTCTTTGCTATTGTGAATAGTGCTGCAATAAACATACGTGTGCATGTGTCTTTATAGCAACATGATTTATAATGCTTTGGGTATATACCCAGTAATGGGATGGCTGGGTCAAATAGTATTTCTATTTCTAGATCCATGAGGAATTGCCACACTGTCTTCCACAATGGTTGAACTAGTTTGCAGTCCCACCAACAGTGTAAAAGTGTTCCTATTTCTCCACATCCTCTCCAGCACCTGTTGTATCCTCACGTTTTAATGATTGCCATTTTAACTGGTGTGAGATGATATCTCATTGTGGTTTTGATTTGCATTTCTCTGATGGCTAGTGCTGATGAGCATTTTTTCATGTGTCTGTTGGCTGCATAAATGTCTTATTTTGAGAAGTGTCTGTTCATATCCTTCACCCACTTTTTGATGGGGTTGTTTTTTTCTTGTGAATTTGTTTTGAGTGCTTTGTAGGTTCTGGATATTAGCCCTTTGTCAGATGAGTAGATTGCAAAAATTTTCTCGCATTCTGTAGGTTGCCTGTTCACTCTGATGGTAGTGTCTTTTGCTGTGCAGAAGCTCTTTAGTTTAATTAGATCCCATTTATCAATTTTGGCTTTTGT
>NW_012117821.1:4372051-4380017 GCF_000951035.1 Colobus angolensis palliatus | reverse complement strand
TGCTTTAAATGTGTCCCAGAGATTCTGGTATGTTGTATCTTTGTTCTCATTGGTTTCAAAGAACATCTTTATTTCTGCCTCCATTTCATTATGTAACCAGTAGTCAATCAGGAGCAGGTTGTTCAGTTTCCATGTAGCTGAGTGGTTTTGATTGAGCTTCTTAGTCCTGAGTTCTAGTTTGACTGCACTGTGGTCTGAGAGATACTTTGTTATAATTTCTGTTCCTTTACATTTGCTGAGGAGTGCTTTACTTCCAACTATGTGGTTAATTTTTGAATAAGTGCAATGTGGTGCTGAAAAGAATTCATATTATGCTGATTTGGGGTGGAGAGTTCTGTAGATGTCTATTAGGTCTGCTTGGTGCAGAGATGAGTTCAATTCCTGGATATCCTTGTTAACTTCTGTCTTGTTGATCTGTCTAATGTTGACAGTGGGGTGTTAAAGTCTCCCATTATTATTGTATGGGAGTCTAAGTCTCTTTGTAAGTCTGTAAGGATTGCTTTATGAATCTGGGTGCTCCTGCATTGGGTGCATATATATTTAGGATAGTTAGATCTTCTTGTTGAATTGATCCCTTTACCATTATGTAATGGCCTTCTTTGTCTCTTTTGCTCTTTGTTAGTTTAAAGTCTGTTTTATCAGAGACTAGGATTGCAGCCCCTGCCTTTTTTGTTTTCCATTTGCCTGGTAGATCTTCGTCCATCCCTTTGTTTTGACCCTATGTGTGTCTCTGCAGGGGAGATGGGTCTCCTGAATACAGCAGACTGATGGGTCTTGACTCTTTATCCAATTTGCCAGTCTGTGTGTTTTAATTGGAGCATTTAGTCCATTTACTTTTAAGGTTAATATTGTTATGTGTGAACTTGATCCTGTCATTATGATATTAGCTGGTTATTTTGCTTGTTATTTGATGCAGTTTCTTCCTAGCATTGATGGTCTTTACATTTTGGCATGTTTTTGCAATGGCTGGTGCTGGTTGTTCCTTTCCATGTTTAGGGCTTCCTTCAGGGTCTCTTGTAAGGCAGGCCTGGTGGTGACAAAATCTCTAAGCATTTGCTTCTCTGTGAAGGAGTTTATTTCTCCTTCACTTATGAAACTTAGTTTGGCTGGATATGAAATTCTGGACTGAAAATTATTTTCTTTAACAATGTTGAATATTGGCCCCCACTCTCTTCTGGCTTGTAGAGTTCCTGCTGAGAGATCTGCAGTTAGTCTGATGGGCGTCCCTTTGTGGGTAACCCTACCTTTCTCTCTGGCTGCACTTAATATTTTTTCCTTCATTTCAACTTTGGTGAGTCTGACAATTATGTGTCTTGGAGTTGCTCTTCTTGAGGAGTATCTTTGTGGAGTTCTCTGTATTTCCTAAATTTGAATGTTGGCCTGCCTTGCTACGTTGGGGAAGTTCTCCTGGATAATATCCTGCAGAGTGTTTTCCAACTTGGTTCCATTCTCCCTGTCACTTTCAGGTACACCAATCTGACATAGTTTTGGTCTTTTCACATAATCCCATAATTCTTGGAGGCTTTGTTCTTTTCTTTTTACTCTGTTTTCTCTAAACTTCTCTTCTTGCTTCATTTCATTCATTTGATCTTCAATCACTGATACCCTTTCTTCCAGTTGATCAGGTTGGTTACTGAAGCTTGTGCATTTGTCACGTAGTTCTCTTGTCATAGTTTTCATCTCTATAAGTTTATTTATGGACTTCTCTGCATTGGTTATTCTAGTCATCCCTTCTTCCATTCTTTTTTCAAGGTTTTTAGTTTCTTTGTGCTGGGTACATAGTTCCTCCTTTAGCTCTGAGAAGTTTGATTGACTAAAGCCTTCTTCTCTCAACTTGTCAAAGTCATTCTCCATCCAGCTTTGTTCCGTTGCAGGCGATGAGCTGCATTCCTTTGGATGGGGAGATGTGCTCTGATTTTTTGAATTTCTAGCTTTTCTGCACTGCTTTTACCCCATCTTTGTGGTTTTCTTCTGCCTTTGGTCTTTGATGATGGTGACATACTGATGTAGTTTTGGTGTGGGTGTCCTTTCTGTTTGTTAATTTTCCTTCTGACGGTCAGGACCCTCAGCTATAGGTCTGTTGGAGATTGCTTGAGGTCCACTCCAGACCCTGTTTGCCTGGGTATCAGCAGCGGAGGCTGCAGAAGATAGAATATTTCTGAACAGTAAGTGTTGCTGTCTGATTCTTGCTTCAGAAGCTTTGTCTCAGAGGTGTACCCAGCTCTGTGAGGCATGAGGTGTCAGTCTGCACCTAGTGGGGGATATCTCCCAGTTAGACTACTCAGGGTTAGAGACCCACTTGAGGAGGCAGTATGTCCATTCTCAGATCTCAGCCTCCGTGCTGGGAGAGCCACTGCTCTCTTCAAAGCTTTCAGATAGGGACATTTCCTTCTGCAGAGGTTTCTGCTGCTTTTTGCCCTGTCCCCAGAGGTGGATTCTACCGAGACAGGCAGACCTCCTTGAGCTGTGGTGGGCTCCACCCAATTCTAGCTTCCTGGAGGCTTTGTTTACCTACTTAAGCCTCAGCAATCATGGGTACCCCTCCCCCAGCCTTGCTGCCACCTTGCAGTTAGATCTCAGACTGCTATGCTAGCAGTGAGGGGGGCTCCGTGAGCGTGGTACCCTCCAGACCAGAAATGGGATATAATCTCCTGGTGTGCCATTTGCTAAGACCCTTGGTAAAGCACAGTATTAGGGTGGAAGTTACCCAATTTTCCAGGTGTTGTGTGTCTCAGTTTCCCTTGGCTAGGAAAAGGAATTCCCTTCCCCTTTGCATTTCTCAGGTGAAGTGATGCCTCGTCTTGCTTCAGCTCTCACTGGTTGGGCTGCACCCACTGACCATCACCAACTGTCCGAAACGCCCCAGTGAGATGAACCTGATACCTCAGCTGAAAATGCAGAAATCATCTGTCTTCTCTGTCGCTCATGCTGGGAGCTGGAGGCTGGAGCTGTTCCTATTTGGCTATCTTGGGCGCCCCCCAATCTTTGTTCATTTAAAGCCTGTTTTATCAGAGACTAGGATTGCAACCCTTGTCTTTTTTGTTTCCCATTTGCTTGGTTGATCTTCCTCCATCCCTTTATTTTGAGCCTATGTGTGTCTCTGCATGTGAGATAGGTCTCCTGAATACAGCACACAGATGGGTCTTGACTCTATCCAATTTGCTAGTCTGTGTGTTTTAATTGGAGCATTTAGCCCATTTACATTTAAGGTTAATAATGTTATGTGTGAATTTGATCCTGTCATTATTATGTTAGATGGTTATTTTGCTCGTTAGTTGATGCAGTTTCTTCCTAGCATCTATGGTCTTTATATTTTGGCATGTTTTTGCAGTGGCTGGTGCCGGTTTTTCCTTTCCATGTTTAGTGCTTCCTTCAGGATCTCTTGTAGGGCAGGCCTGGTGGTGACAAAATCTCTAAGCATTTGCTTCTCTGTAAAGGATTTTATTTCTCCTTCACTTATGAAACTTAGTTTGGCTGGATGTGAAATTCTGGGTTGAAAATTCTCTTCTTTAAGAATGTTGAATATTGGCCCCCACTCTCTTCTGGCTCCACTGTTAGTCTGATGCACTTCCCTTTGTGGAAAACCCGACTTTTCTCTCTGGCTGCCCTTAACACTTTTTCCTTCATTTCAACTTTGGTGATTCTGACAATTATTTGTCTTGGAATTGCTCTTCTCAAGAAGTACATTTGTGGCGTTCTCTGTATTTCCCGAATTTGAATGTTGGCCTGCCTTGCTAGGTTGGGGAAGTTCTCCTGGATAATATCCTGCAGAGTGTTTTCCAACTTGGTTCCATTCTTCCTGTCACTTTCAGGTACACCAATCTGACATAGTTTTGGTCTTTTCACATAGTCCCATATTTCTTGGAGGTTTTGTTCATTTATTTTTACTCTTTTTTCTCTAAACTTCTCGCTTCACTTCATTCATTTGATCTTCAATCACTGATACCCTTTCTTCCAGTTGATTGAATTGCTTATTGAAGCTTGTGCATTCATCATGTAGTTCTCGTGCTATGGTTTTCAGCTCCATCAGGTCATTTAAGGTTTTCTTTACACTGGTTATTCTAGTTAGCCATTTGTCTAATCTTTTTTCAATGTTTTTAGCTTCTTTGCGATGGGTTCAAACTTCCTCCTTCAGGTCAGAGAAGTTTGATTGCCTGAAGCCTTCTACTCTCAACTCATCAAAGTCATTCTCTGTCCAGCTTTGTTCAGTTGCTGGTGAGGAGCAGTGTTCCTTTGGAGTGGAGAAAGTGCTCTGATTTTTAGAATTTTCAACTTTTCTGCTTTGTTTTTTCCCCATCTTTGTGGTTTTATCTACTTTTGGTCTTTGATGATGGTGACGTACAGATGGGGTTTTTGTATGGATGTCCTTTCTGTTTGTTAGTTTTCCTTCTAAAAGTCAGGTCCCTCAGCTGCAGGTCTGTTGGAGTTTGCCAGAGGTCCACTCCAGCCCCTGTTTGCCTGGGTATCAGCAGCAGAGGCTGCAGAAAAGTGAATATTGCTGAACAGCAAATGTTGCTGCCTGATCATTCCTCTGGAATCTTCATATCAGAGGGGTATCTGGTCTTGTGAGGTGTCAGTCTGCCCCTACTGGGGGGTGCCTTCCAGTTAGGCTACTCCATGGTCAGGGACCCAATTGAGGAGGCAGTCTGTCCGTTCTCAGATCTCAAACTTCATGCTGGGAGAACCACTACTCTCTTCAATGCTGTCAGACAGGGACATTTACATCTGCAGAGGTTTCTGCTGCCTTTTGTTTGGCTATGCCTTGTCCCCAGAGGTGGAGTCTACAGAGGCAGGCAGGCCTCCTTGAGCTGCAGTGGGCTCCACCCAGTTCAAGCTTCCCAGTCACTTTGTTTACCTGCTCAAGCCTCAGCAATGGAGGGTGCCCCTCCCCCAGCCTCACTGTGGCCTTGCAGTTAGATCTCAGACTGCTGTGCTAGCAATGAGGGAGGCTCCGTGGGCATGGGACCCTCTGAGCCAGGCACGGGACATCATCTCTTGGTGTGCCGTTTGCTAAGACAGTTGGAATAGCACAGTATTAGGGTGGGAGTGACCCGATTTTCCAGGTGCTGTGTGTCACGATTTCCCTTGGCTGGGAAAGGGAATTCCCTTACCCCTTGCACTTTCTGGGTGAGGTGACGCCTCGCCCTGCTTTGGCTCTCGCTCAGTGGGCTGTACCAACTGTCCTGCACCCACTATCTGACATGCCCCAGTGAGATGAACCCAGTACCTAGAAATGCAGAAATCACCTGTCTTCTGTGTCACTCACACTGGGAGCTGTAGTCTGGAGCTGTTCCTATTTGGTCATCTTGGAACCACTGCCTGGGTTATTTGTTTTCTTACTATTGAGTTATGTGAATTTCTTATATATTTTCAATATTAATCTCTTACCAGATGTGTGGCTTACAGTTTATTTTCTTCCATTCTTTAGGTTGTCTCTTCTCTCTGTTGATTATTTTCTTGGCTATGCAGAAGATTTTTAGTTTTGTGCAATTCCATTTGTCTATTTTTGCTTTTGTTTTCTGTGCTTTAGGGTTCATATAAAAAAAAAAATCATTGCCCACATCAATGTCATGGAGCTTTTCCTTTATGTTTTCTTCTACCAGTTTTACAGTTTCAGGTCTTACATTTAAGTCTTGAGTTCATTTTTATTTGGCCTTTTTGTATAGTATAAGATAAGGGTCTAACTTCATTCTTCTGCATGCGAATATCCAGTTATCTCAATATCACTTATTGAAGAACGTGTGTTTTCCCCATTGTGTGTTCTTGATACCTTTGTAAAATTGACTGACCATAAAATGGGTGGATTTATCCTTGGGCTATCTATTCTGTTCCATTTTTCTGTCTCTTTTTATTCCAGCATCATGCTATTTTTGATTACTATAGATTTGTAGTATATTTTTAAGTCAGGTAGTGTGATGCCTCCGGCATTGTTCCTTGCGCTCAAAATTCCTTTGGCCATTTGAGGTCTTTTGTGGTTCCATACAAATTTTAGAATTATTTTTTATTTCTTTAAAAATATAGTCATTGTAATGTTGAAAAGGATTGCCTTGAATCAGTAGATCACTTTGGATGTTATGGAAATTTTAACCAGATTAATTTTGACAATATTTCTAATCCATGAACATGGGATATCTTTTTATTTGTTTGTGACTTATTCAATTTTTTTCACCATTATTTTATAGTTTTTAATGTATAGGGCTTTCATCTCCTTGGTTAAATGTATTCCTAAGTATTTTTTATTTTTGTAGCCATTGTAAGTTGATTTCTTTTTCAGATAGTTTGTTTTCAGTGTATTGGAATGCTATTGATTTTTGTATGTTTATTTGTATCCTGAAAATTTACTGAACTTAGTTCATTATTTCTAATAATTTTTAGGTGGAGTCTTTAGTTTTTTTTCTATATAAGATCATGTCATCTGCAAACAGGGACAACTTAACTTCTTCCTTTCCAGTTTGAATGCCTTTTACCTCTTTATCTTACCCAGTTGCTCTGGCTGGGACCTTTTCTGTGTCTTTGAGGGTGGCACTATGTATCTCATTT
The DNA here is from genome assembly GCF_000951035.1 of Colobus angolensis palliatus. Lineage (NCBI taxonomy): Eukaryota > Metazoa > Chordata > Mammalia > Primates > Cercopithecidae > Colobus > Colobus angolensis. The sequence continues at coordinate 4,373,477 of NW_012117821.1, read as the reverse complement.
CACATATGCAGTGAAATGAGATGCAGTATTATTTTTTATTATCTTTTTGGGTAGGAGGGGTTTGATTTTAAGTATATTCATTTAGTCTAACTCACTATAATAGTTCTTTACCTAGGTCAAAGAACCATTACTGAGATGCTTTCTGAGTCTGTTTTGTGCTACTGGAGTGAAATACCTGAGACTGGGTTATTTATAAAGAACAGAAGTGTATTGGCTTACAGTTCTGGAGTCTAGGAAGTCTAAGGGCAAGGCACTAGCAGGTCTGGTGTCTGGTGAGGCTATTCTGTTCATCCAAGTTTGGGCCTTGCATGCTGCATCCCTTAAAGGGGGAGATGTCTGGATGCTCACATGGTAAGAGGTAGAACAGGCCAAGAGAAAATGAGAGAGAGCAAGAGAAGGAGAATCCACTCTCGCACTAATGGCATTAGTCTACTCTTGAAGGCAGAGCCCTTATGACGTAAACACCTCTTAACAGTCCCATTTCCAATGCCATCAGAATGATGATTAAATTTTAACATGAGTTTTAGAGAGAACAGACATTCAAACCATAGCAAATGCTGGCAACTACACATAGGTACATTCCAAACATACATCTCAGAACTGGGAAAATGACCACCAAATTTTTCTGTAAACTACTGGAGCCACTTTGACTAAGACCTAGGCCAGAATTTCATTTATTATCTGGTTCCCATATGTCCCCTTCTAAGTCACATCAATGACAATTCAGACCATGTGCCCAGCAATCCATGTGTCTAATGCTTATAATCTTGAATATTTCCCTTCCTTCAATGCATGTTTACCTGAGTAAATGAGCACAGATCTTTTCAGAAAGTTACTTCTGAATTTCCTTGCAACAGTGTTCATAGTCCTTCTTCAAAGTGTTCTCAGTATGAAAAATATCTCAAATCTTGAAACTAGTCAAATAGATTTTTTAGATTGGTGTAGCCACCACCAGCCTTCAGTCCATCCATCCTTGATTTCTTTTAATCACATAAATTAAGGAATGTCCATGTTAAATACTCATCTATTTTTCCTCTGGAGATATCATGCTCTATTAAATGTCTCCACAGCTCTTTCTAACTTTGACCTCTGTGACTGCCATTCTTGTCTTGCTCATCATTGTGTTAGTTGTGTCTATTTGCTTTGGATGGCTAGGTGTAGCCACTTGGCCTCTATTATTTTGGGACTTTATCATGCTCATTATTATCGGAGAACTCATTTCTGTACTAGAATTTTCCACTCTCAGCTCTGTCCTACAGAGTAGAGAGCTACAACTGAGATTCTCAATGATGTTGATGTATTTGCCATCAGCACATACTTTGTCATGTTGGCAAATGAAGTATCTTTGGAACTCCTACAGAACACATTGACTGGTAGTTTTTCAAGCATTTTGTTATGTATTCTCTCTATAATTCTTTTTTTTTTT